>NC_142008.1:125548568-125747638 GCF_049901715.1 Pseudonaja textilis | reverse complement strand
GACAGTGAGGACAATGAATCAGTGGAGCTGCTGATCCCTAGAAGTTGTGGAGGCTCCAACACTGGAAGTTTTAAAGAAAAGATTGGACAACAATGTGTCTGAAATGATATAGGGTCTCCTGCTTGAGCAGGGGGGTGGACTAGAAGACCTCCAAGGTCCCTTCCAACTCTTCTATTCTACTCTACTCTACTCTACTCTACTCTACTCTACTCTACTCTACTCTACTCTTCTATTCTTATTTCTATTCTACTCTACTCTATTATTCTATTCTATTCCATTCTACTCTTATTTCTATTCTATTCTTTTCTATTCTTATTTCTTTTCTATTCTTATTTCTATTCTATTCTAGTTTTGTTCTGTTCTATTCTATTTCTATTCTATTCTACTTTATTCTACTCTACTCTACTATTCTTATTTCTATTCTATTCTATTCTATTCTATTCTACTCTACTCTACTCTACTCTTCTCTTCTTAATTCTATTCTATTCTTTTCTATTCTTATTTCTATTCTAGTTTTGTTCTGTTCTATTCTATTCTATTCTACTCTTCTCTTCTATCCTTTTCTATTCTTATTTCTATTCTATTCTAGTTTTGTTCTATTCTATTCTATTCTATTCTATTTCTATTCTATTCTATTCTACTCTATGCTATTTACTCTATTCTACTCTACTGTACTATTCTTATTTCTATTCTATTCTTTTCTATTCTTATTTCTATTCCATTCTACTCTTCTCTATTATTCTGTTCTATTCTATTCTTATTTCTGCTCTATTCTATTTTCATTTCTATTCTATTCTTTTCTATTCTTATTGCTATTCTATTCTTTTCTATTCTTATTTCTATTCTATTCTACTCTATTATTCTATTCTATTCTTATTTCTATTCTATTTCTATTCTATTATTCTATTTTATTCTATTCTTATTTCTCTTCTCTTCTCTTCTCTTCTCTTCTCTTCTCTTCTCTTCTCTTCTCTTCTCTTCTACTCTACTCTACTCTACTCTACTCTACTCTACTCTACTCTACTCTAAGTCTTTGCCGGCTGGGAGATTCTGGGAGCTGAAGTCCACAAGTTTTTATTTATTTATTTATTTTATTTTTGCATAGAAGATAATAGGTATAGGTAAAAACATAATTATGAATACCTGGATACATATAAGAAAAATAAAATATAAAAGAAACCATAGGACAGGGATGGTGGGCACGTTGGTGCGCTTATGCAGGCCCCCTACAGACCTCTTAGGAAAGGGGTGAGGTCCATAGTAGACAGTCTCAGGTTAAAGTTTTTGGGGGTTTGGGGAAGAAACCACAGAGTCAGGTAGAGGATTCCAGACATTGACCGCTCTGTTATTGATGAAGTCGTATTTCCTGCCATCAAGTTTGGTGCATTAGTCTCAAAGTCTTAGAGTTTTAAAGACTTCAAGTTGCCAAGGTTGGAGACCCCTGATCTACAGGAGGGTAAAGCCCACTTATCAACTTACTATTTTATCACCAAGCCTTCCCATAACAATAACCTTGCAGCGTAGGTGGCTGGCTGGGGGATTCTGGGAGTTGAAGTCCACAAGGTGTAAAATTTGCAAGCTTGGACATCCCTACTATAATATTATATCACTTAGTAGCTCATGCCCCGGTCATCTCCCGTTTGGACTACTGCAACCTACTTTACACGAAAAGTCTCCGGAAGCAGCTGCGTGAGCAATTTCGGGCACCTAAAGGGGGCCATGGAACCCCTCTGGCGCCAGGTTCCAATTCAGAAAGTTGCCTATGGCCCTTAGAGACTTACACGCCATGCAATGGAACTGCTGGGCCACCGTATACATGTGATAAATGAAGTTGGAATAGAATAGAGGAAGGGGCTTTCCAACTTGGCAAGTTGAAGATTTGTGGACTTCAAATCCCAGAATTCCTGAGCTGACCTGACTGGAGGGGGGATTCTGGGAGTTGGAAGTCCACAAGTCTTAAAGCTGTCACGTTTGAAAGACCTCTGGAATAGAATAACTGAGTTGGAAGGGATCTTAGAGGTATTCTAGACCAACCCCCTGCCTAGGCAAGGAAACCTACACCACTTCAGACAAATCAATCAATCTGTTAGATCGGGTAGATCGGTTCCAATCAGAGACGCGAGACCAGGGTACTTCAAGCTCTTTATTTCATTGTATAGACCGGTACAAGATCTTGGAGCCACGGCAGCCCTTCATATAGGGATTGCTCGCGACTCGTCGGCCAATGACAGTACTTTGAATCTCCCGCGATCGGCTCGGCCAATCGCGGTTGATTCCAAGTAAGCCAATCACGGTTGTTGAGTAGGCCAATCAGAATGCAGTTCGTGTGGACCAATCAGAATTTACCTTTTGGAGTATGTTAATACAGAACACCCCTCCCCTCTTGGTTCAGTCCTACGGGACATGGTTATGTAGTCGCGCAGATAGGCGGGACTCTGTACCTGCTTATTTGACCTGCGCAGCTCAGTTGTTGTTTGGTCTTCGACCGGTTCGGATGGACTCTTCATTGCTCTCGTCCTTCTCGATGGAACCGCCAGTAAGGGTGAGCCGGGCCTACTGTGGTAGCTCCCACCCGGTCTACCCGGGTCGGTTGAGCTGCCGGTTCCACTGTTCCCGCCTGGTCTTTCCGGGCTGGTTGAACTGGCTTGGCTGCTCCTTCCAGGTGAAGCTCCTCGTCTGCTGAGGGTCGTCGTCTGCCGGTGAGTATTGCTGGTTTATTTTTTTTTGGTGGTGTTCAGTTTGTGTTTTAGAGTTTTCTTCCCCTCTTTGTTTATTGTTTGAGGTCCCCCCCCCTCTGGTTTCTTTATTAGTGATTGTTTGTGGTGTTTGTGTGATGTCTGTGTTGTCGATGGTTGTTCTTGACCTTAGTTGGTCAATGTGCAGCTTCCAGCTTCGTCCGTTGTCCGTTTGTAGCCAGTACGATTGGGGGCCCGTTACCTGGGTTATTTTTGCTGGTATCCAGAGTGGGTCCCCTGTGAAATTTTTGGCGTATACCGTGTCTCCTGGGTTAAATGTTCGGTGTTTGCTTGATGAGTCTGGGGTTTCTCGGGGTTGTATGTGGGGTGCAGTCTGTCTAGCTGGGACCGTAATTTTCTTCCCATTAGTAGTTCTGCTGAGCTTTTGTTGGTTGTTGTGTTGGGTGTTATGTGTTGTATTAATAGCATTTTATTTATTTTGTCCTGTATGTCCCCGGTTTTGATTTTTCCTATGGCGTTTTTTGTATAACAGACCATGCGTTCCACCCACCCGTTCACCGCCGGATGGACGGGCGCTGTCAATGCATGCCATATGCCCCATTCCGCCAGGAATTTTTTGAATGCTAGTGTGGTAAATTGTGGCCCGTTGTCTGACACTAGCACATCTGGTAGGCCATGGGTGGTGAAAGCCTGTTTAATTCCTTGATAATGGCCTCCGTGGTGGTGGATTTCATGGCGCTCACCTCCAGCCAGTTGGAATAAGCGTCGACCGTTATCAGGAATGTGTGTCCCTTGGTAGGTCTGGTGAAGTCTATATGGATCCTAGACCATGGTCTTCTGGGGGTCTCCCATTCTAGGATTGGGGTAGAGGGCGGGCTTGGTCTGGATTCCTGGCATTTTCTTCATGAGGCCACCCAAGTTTCAATCTGTTTGTCCATCCCTGGCCACCAGGCGTAACTCCTGGCCAGGGCTTTCATTTTGATGATGCCCGGGTGCCCCTCATGCAACATAGTCAATACCCTTTTCTGTAAAGTTTCAGGGATCACAACCCTGTCCCTGAAAAGTATGCAACCCTTCTGCGTAAATAGTTCGGTCTGCCGGTTTTGAAAGGTTTTAAACTGCTCGCCGCTGTTGGTTTCCAGCCACCCTTTTTCCACCCAATTCAAGACCCGCGCCAGCCGTTTGTCTTTATTAGTTTCTCTGGCAACGTCTGACGCGGTCAGGGGTGGATTGGGTAGTGTCTCTATGTACAGTGTCGATGTTGCGGGTGCCGGGTCGTCCTCCAGGTCGGGCAGGGGGGAGCGGCTCAACGCGTCTGCATGCGTGATGTTCTTCCCACGTCGGTGTGTCAGTTGGTAGCTGTAGGCGGCAAGGAACTCGGACCACCTTGTCATCCTTGGTGACAGTATGTTTGGGGTGGCCTTGTTCCCTGCCAGTATCCCAGCAGCGGCTTGTGGTCGGTAATAATTGAAAAGGTCCTACCATAGAGGTATTTGTGGAAACACTTCACGCCGGTGATTACTGCTACGGCCTCCTTGTCCAGCTGGCTGTAGTTCCTCTCCAGCTTAGACAATGTTCTGGAGAAGAAGGCGATGGGTGCTTCTCTGGCAGCGTGTGGCTGAGGATGGCTCCGACACCAAAGGGTGAAGCGTCGCAGGTCACGGTCAACGGTAAGGTCTTGCTGTATTGCATGAGGACTGCGTCTGATGTTAGTAAGTCTTTTATTTGTTTGAAAGCATTTTCTTCCTGCTTCCCCCAGGTCCAGGTGGCTGTTTTGTCCAGCAACCTATGAAGGGGTTCCGCTGTGGTCGCCTTCTGGGGCAGGAAAACATTATAAAAATTAATAAGTCCAAGAAAAGCCTGCAGTTCCGTTTTATTTTGCGGTCTGGGGCTTCTTTGATGGCTTTGACCTTTTTTTCCCGTGGGGTAGATTCCGTTTTTGTCTAGAAGGTACCCCAGGAACTCAACTTTCTCTGTGCAAAGCTGACATTTTTCTTTTTTCACTTTTAGCCCGGTGTCTTTGAATTTCTGTAAGACCTCCCATAGGCGGCTCTCCAATTGGGTTTTATTTCTAGATGACACTCGCACATCGTCGAAGTAGGGCGCCACCCCTTTTATCCCTTGTAATAGTCTCTCCATCAGGCTCTGGGATACCCCTGGTGCCACGCTGACTCCGAATTGGAGTCTTTTGCATAAGAATGCCTCCCCCGGTGGGTCACGATGGTTTGCGCCTCTGCTGTCTCGGCGTCGACTGGCAGCTGCTGGTATGCCTGCGCCAGATCGAGTTTCGCGAAGACTTTGCCTCCCCCCAGTGAGTGCAGAAGGTGCTGTACCACTGGGACGGGGTAAACGCTCTGCTGCAGGGCATGGTTGAGGGTGGCTTTGTAATCACCGCAGATCCTCACTGACCCATCCGGCTTGATCGGGGTGACTATACGGGTTTCCCACCGGGCATGGTCTATCAGCTCTAAGACCCCTTGCGTGATGAGCTTGTCCAATTGCTCATCGATTTTGGGCTTGAGCGCGAATGACACTTGCCTTGGCTTAAGGCGGATTGGGGCAATGTTCGGGTTTAGGTTGAAAGATATTGGGGACCCCCGGTACTTGCCTAGGTCGCCATTGAAGACCTCCTGGAAGTCCCTCACGAGCGTTGCTTCCCAGTCCGCCTCGGCGACGTGGTTGATGCCCGTCACCTCGATCCCCATTGCAGTCCCAGCAGGCTTGGGCGGTCTTTGTCCACGATGGTGAGCGGAAGCACCTCTGCACGCCCCTTGAATGTTATTTTAAAATGTCCAATCCCGACCACGGGGATGCGGTTTCCCTGATAGTCCTTCAGGGTCACCTTCTGGTTTTCTAGTTCGCGCCTGTGGATGGTAGGCACCAGGCGCTTGATTGTACGCCAGGAGACCATGGAGAGGTAGGATCCGGAATCTACCTCCATTTCGCATGGCTGGTTCTCGATGCCTACCTCCACGTGCATTTTCCGGGCGTCGAGGGTAGTTGAGTGCCCGATGATGACTGTCTGATGGGTCTCTTCTTTGCGCTGGGCCTCGCTGAACTGCTTGTTCCTCCCATCCCGGCTCCACTGGCTCTTGGCGTGTCGGTCTCTAGTCCTGGGGGTGCCGTCTCGTTGCCGGGGGCTGTGGTTCTTCTTATTCCGGTACACCTTGGCGCTGTGCCCCCGTTTGTCACAGTGCCGACAGATGGCATTGAGGAATCGGCACTCTGAGCAGGCCTCCACACCCGGCGCACTGGAACCCCGACTTACGGCCTCGCCGTTCCCGCCGGTCTCGTTCCGCCTGCAGTCGGTGGATCTCCTCCTCCTTGTCCTTGGTATCGGAGAAGGAGTCGACGTCCCTGTGGTGTGTGGTGGTGGTGGCCTTGTGGCTGGCCTCCCGGACGTCCTTCCGGGGTTGGTGCCATTTCCATGGTTGCGGGTCGGTCTGCGGCGTTCATCTGCCGCATCCGGGCTGCGGACTGCTTGGTGGCTTCGCTGCCGTTGCTTCAGCGATGGCCTCGGTGACTGAGATGTCTGCCCTTGCCATCAGCCGGCTCTGGAGGATGGGGTCCCTGAGCCCGAGGACCATGCGGTCCCGCAAAGCCTCGTCCATGTGGCCACAAAGTCGCTGATGCTCTTGCCCTCTTTCTGATCCCTCCGATAGAACTTGTGCCGTCTGATGAGTTTGGGCACGGCGGGGGCGTAGTGGCTTCGCAGCAGCCGGTTGAGGTCGGGCCAGTCCATTTCTTTCACGTCTGCGGGCTTGGCTAGAGCTTTGGCCATCTTGAACACTGCGGGCTCGCAGTGCGTCAGGAACACGGCCCTCTTCTTCTGTCCGTTGGCATCCTTTAAGTTGCTGCTCTCAAGGAACATTAGGAATCGGTCAATGTATAATTCCCAGTCCTCGGCTCCCTGGTCGAAGGGTGCGGGTGGCGAGTTGCTGCCGGCCATCTTGTCGGTCGGTCAGTGTCGATTCGCCACATGCTCGGTTGGTCTCTTGTCTCACGATCCCACCTTCGTCGCCAGTGTTAGATCGGGTAGATCGGTTCCAATCGGAGATGCGAGACCAGTGTACTTCAAGGTCTTTATTTCATTGTATAGACCTGTACAAGATCTTGGAGTCGCGGCAGCCCTTTATATAGGGATTGCTCTCGGCTCGTCGGCCAATGACAGTACTTTGAATCTCCCGCGATCGGCTCGGCCAATCGCGGTTGATTCCAAGTAAGCCAATCACGGTTGTTGAGTAGGCCAATCAGAATGCAGTTCGTGCGGACCAATCAGAATTTACCTTTTGGACTATGTTTATACAGAACACCCCTCCCCTCTTGGTTCTATCTCTCTCTCTCTCTCTCTCTCTCTCTCATCTCTCTCTCTCATCTATCTCTCTATCTCATCTCTCTCTCTATCTCTATCTCATCTATCTCTCTCTCTCTCATCTCTCTCTCTCTATTTATCTATCTATCTATCTCATCTATCTATCTTATCTATCTATCTCATCTATTTATCTATCTATCTCATCTATCTATCTCATCTATTTATCTCATCTATCTATCTCATCTCTCTCTCTCTCATCTATCTCCCTATCTCATATCTCTCTCTCTCTCTCTCTCTCTCTCTCTATCTCATCTCTATCTCATCTCTCTCTCTCTCTCATCTATCTCCCTATCTCATCTCTCTCTCTCTATATCTCTCTATCTATCTATCTATCTCATCTCTATCTCATCTATCTCTCTATCCCATCTCTCTCTCATCTATCTATCTATCTATCTATCTATCTATCTATCTATCTATCTATCTATCTATCTATCTATTGAATAGCAGAGTTAAAAGGGTCGTTAGAGGTCTTCTAGTCCAACCCCCTGCCTAGGGAAGGAAACCCTACACCACTTCAGACAAATCAATCTATCTCATCTATATCTCATTTATCTATATCATCTATATATCTATCTATCTATCTATTCAACAGAGCATTTCTCTCTATCTATCTCATCTATCTATCTCATCTCTCTCTCTCTCTCTCATCTATCTCCCTATCTCTCTCTCTCTCTCTCTCTATCTATCTATCCTATCTATCATCTATCTATCTATCATCTATCTATTGAATAGCACCTTTCTATCTATCTATCTATCTATCTATCTATCTATCTATCTATCTATCTATCTATCTATCTATCTATCTCATCTCTCTCTCTATCTATCTATCTAAAAGCAGAGTTGGAAGGGACCTTGGAGATCTTCTAGTCCAACCCCTGACTAGGCAGGAAACCCTACACCACTTTAGACAAATGGTTATCCAACATCTTTTAAAAACTTCCAGTGTTGGAGCATTCACTGTTCCACTGATTCATTGTTGTTGATGGTGATCTTTGCTGTCCATCATGTACTCCCACCCAGAAAATCATGGCTGGGGCCGTTTGGGTTCAAACAAGCAGGTAAACCCAGGTTAAGCACCCTCCAACTTGGGAGTCATGCAAACCTGCTATGCCCCCCCACCCCAAATATCTCTGATTGTTGGTTACAAGAGGCTCCTTTCATGCCGTGCGAAGTTACAACGGTTACAGTGAAAAAAAAGGGGACTTAAGGATCGGTTTTCACACTTACGACCATCATAAAATCCCCATTTTCACGAGATCAAAATTCAAGACGCTGCACAACTAGTTCATACTTAGGACGGACGCAGCGTCTGGGTGTGTGTGTGTGTGTCACGCAATCCCCTTTCGTGACCTTCTAAACAAGCAATGTCCATGCTCACTTAACGTCCGTGTTACTATTTTATTTTATTTTTTTTAAAAAAATCCTTTTATATCTGGTGGGTTTTATAACCTTGTAAGCCGCTTTGAGTCGCCATCTGCGAGTCGGCGGGAAGTAAATATGTTTTTCTTAATAAATAAACCCCTGCAGGGATTCCCTTTAAAAACTGTGGCCAGAACTGTGGTTGTAAAATGAGGCAAAAATTCAGGTGGATTTTGACTTAGTGCCCTTGGTGCTAGCTGGCAGAGTCTGCCCCCTGCTGTCCAGAGAGACAACACGCACCCTTTTGGGCCACTCCTGATTTTTCCATCTGCACTCTTGACATGCTCTGTTGTTCGGAGGGGCCAGAGGGTGGGAAGAAAAACTGGCATGGACCGTTTGAGCCACGGAGATAATGTGAACACCCCCCACCCCCCAGTGGACTTTGCAACCATCATAAATACGAGTTAGTTGCCAAGCGTTTGAATTTAGATTGGGTGACTGTTGGGATGCTGCGACGGTCATAAGTGTGAAAAACGGTCCTAAGTCACTTTTTGTCAGTGCTGTTGTAACTTTGGTAACAGATAATCAGTTGGAAGGGACCTTGAAGGTCATCTAGTCCAGCCCCCCGCCCGAGTGGGAGACCCTACACCATTTGTGACCGATGGCAGTCCAATCTCTTCTTGAAAACCTCCAGGGATGAAGCTCCCACAATTTATGAATAACAGAATAATAACCGAGTTGGAAGGGACCTTGGAGGTCATCTAGTCCAACCCCCTTCTGCCCAACCGGGAGACCCTACACCAATCCTGACAGATGGCAGTCCACTCTCTTCTTGAAAGCCTCCAGGGATGAAGCTCCCACAACTTCCGAAGGCAACTTCTGTTCCATTGGATATAGAATACCAGAGTTGGAAGGGACCTTGTAGGTCATCTAGCCCAACCCCCCTGCCCGAGTGGGAGACCCTACCCCATTTCTGACAGACAGTCCAATCTCTTCTTGAAAGTCTCAAGGGATACCTTTGGTCACTAAACGAACTGTTGTAAGTCGAGGACTGCCTGTGGAAGCCATGTGTTAATGGTACCAAAGGCAAATATCCATTTATTACATTTTTTATCCTGTCTTATAAAGTAACTCGGTGTGTGTATGTGTGTATGTGTGTGTGAGCATATCTAACTTTTTATTTATTTAGATTTATTTTTGTTTATTATTGGTAGTCCTCAACTTACAACAGTCGTTTAGGGACCGATTGAAGTTACAACAGCACTGAAAAAAATGACTTATGACCGTTTTCCCCATTTACAACCTTTGAGGCATAATATTTATTTGTGACTCATATTAATGACGGTTGCAGCGTTCTGGGCTTACGTGACTCCCCTTTTGCGAACTTCAGACAGGCAAAGTCAGTGACACCTAGCAACTTAAAAAAATTTGGGGGCTTGATTGTGGTCTTAAAGTTGAGAACTACCCATATTTGGCAGCGAGAAATGAAATTTAAAAAATTATGTTTACAACTTAAGGTCTAACGCTTGTCATCTCCCCATTAAGATTTCAGATTTCGCTTCTGGTGTTTTGTGTTTTTACCCCCGCCTTCCCTTTTACCGAAATAATACTATGATAAAAAAATATAAATAAATGCACATTATAAAGAAATAAATATTTATAAATAAATATTTATTTAGAGAATTTATAAGCCCACTCCGAGTGACTATGGGCAGCTCATAAAAAAAAATAAAAAGCCCAATATACAAAAAAAACCCAAACCCTCCACTCTCTGGTGACAACAATCAATCAAATAATAATCTTTCTGGGTATTTTCCCCCACAACAACCCTGCGAGGTAGGCAGGGAAAACATGACCCATATGGAGCAAGATTTTTGGGAAGGAGGAGGGGTGTGGGCAAGGGTGAGACCCCCTGCCCGTCTCAGGGTAACAAGGCTGACTTGTGGGAGCCACAGAGGATGGGCTTTGTAATACCAGAAAGCCCACCTTCATTAGCCAGGGCCACAGTACTACAAAAGCCATGTTTCAGGTATCACAAAGTCCATCCTCCTGAGAGCCACAGAGGATGGGCTTTGTAATATAAGAAAGCCCACATTCGTTCATTAGCCAGGGCCACAGTACTACAAAAACCAAGCTTCAAGTATTACAAAGTCAAATCCTCGAGAGCCACAGCGGATGGACTTTGTAATACTTCAAGTGTTACGACATCCAAGCATCGTTTCGAGTATTACAAAGTCCATTTCTCTTTAAGAGCCACAGTGGATGGACTTTGCAATACTGGAAATGTGGTTTTTGTAATACTGTTGCACTGGATAATTAACATGGGTTTTGTTGTGCTTTCAAGTCCATCCTGTGTCTATCATGGGAGGGGGGCAATAGTTGCACCCCGAAAGCCCCCGTTCCCTTCCCTGCCTTGGGTTGGGTTAGTGGGCAGGAGGGTCCTGCACCCCCTGCTCCAACTCCCAACACCCTAATGCACCACCTGAAGGCCCAGTGGTGGCCAGGGAGCATGGGTTTTGTAGTCCCAACCCCTTTCAGAGGCAGAGTTGGGCCTGGAAGGATGGCGTTTGCTTTATGGGTCTGCCACCAACCTTCCTGCCTATATAAACCTGAAGTTTTGTTTTTATTTTAGAAAGATTTATGGTGTTAGGGTGGGTCCGGCGGCTCCAGGGGTTGCAGCAAATTCTGGGCTCCAAAAATCCCCGCCAGGGGCTCAGTAAGAGGCCCCTCGCCATGCCTCGGCTGGGAAGCATGGGACTTGGGAGTCCAGGCCACCGGTAGATACCGAGTCGGGTAAGGAAAGGTTGGCTTAAATTATAACGGATCGGGCGTCACAAAGCCCTGCCCGTTGAAAAGGAAAACTTATTTTTCATCTCAACAATCCTAATTTTTTTTCGCTTCGGGAGCGGCGTGGAACGGAGGCCGCCACCGTTGCCGTGGCAACGATGGCGGCCGGGACCCCGGCAAGATGGCCGGCGAAGCAAGCGAACTCGGGGAAAAAAAAAAAATCTTTGTCGCGCCGCTCTGGGCCGCTCGCCACGCACACTCGGTGGTACGGGCAAGTGGGGTGGGGTGGGGAGATGGGCATCGCAAAGCCGAGGTACGCATGTGCCCTCGCGGCATCCCGCTCGCTGGGTAGAGAGCGTTAGAGAACTCGAGGCGTGCGCGGCCTAGGAGCATGCGTGATCTCAAGCAAATGGCCGCGGGGCGGGAGGGAAGGAAGACGGCCGCTCCACGCGCTTGCGCGCGCTGCCTCAAGTATCTCTCTCCACCCCCAGTTGTGAAAGCAGGACGTTTCCTAGCTGGGATCCTTTAAAACAGGGTCCCCAACCTTGGCAACTTTAAGGCTTTGTGGACTTCAACTCCCAGAGTTCCTCAGACAGCAAAGCTGTCTGAGGAACTCTGGGAGTTGAAGTCCACAAAGCCTAAAATTGCCAAGTTTGGAGACCCCTGCTTTAAAAACAAAAACAAAAACATGCGCATTGAGCATTGGTGGTCGGCGTTGTTTTTGTTTTTTTTTTTTTCCTCTCACCCGCGCACGCGCAGGGCTGGTGTCCTCGCCTTCGGCCCTCATCGCGCACGCTCAGAACAGGCCGGGCCCTCCTCCCTTCCCCCCGTCTCGGGCGTAAGCGCAGCGCGACGTTGCCCCGAAAAAAAAAAGAGAGAGAGGCTCCTCCTTTCGGGCGGGGCGCCGTCGCCAGTGCGCGTGCGGCGGCGGCGGCGGCGGCGGGGCGCGAGCGCGAGCGCGAAGAGAGGGCAAGAAGGGTGTGTGGTGAAAGGGGGGAGGGAGGCGATGAGTGCGCGTGCGCACTGCGGGCTGGGTTGCAGCAGGCAGCAGCGGCGGCGGCGGCGGTTGAGCTCGCGGGCGGGTGAGTCGCTTGGTGGGGGGAGGAGGAGGAGGAGGAGGAGGGGGTGGTCGCGTGGGGAGGAGGGGAGAGGCGAAGCGAGGCCGGTGTGGGTGGGTGGCGGGGAGGGCGGGGAAAAAAACGAAAAAAAAACGGGGTCGGCCGCGGGCTCGAGCACGCGCGGCGCCCCGAGGCCTCACCGCGTGGCGGCCGCCTCGGACCAGCAGGCAGGCAGGCAGGCAGGAGGAAGACCCGCCGCCGGCACCGCCTCAGCCGCCTCTCGTGGTGCGGAGCCAGGCCGGGCCTGCTCCGAGGGGCCGCCCCTCGCCTGAGTCACGGGGCGGGGGCGCCCCCGAGGGGAGAGCGAAACGGTGGGGGGGCAGGAAAGTTGGAGGAGGAGGGGGGTCCCTCCACATGTGCTGACCGATGGGCCGTGTAAGTCCCTCGAGGGGAGGGAGGGGGGTAAAGGAGGAGGAGGAGGAGGGGGGCTGCCCTGGGTGGGGTGGGGGGTCTTGTGGGGTGGGGGAAGGGGGCGAACTCTGGCCTCAGCCTGGGGGTCGGGTAAAGGGAGCCTGTCCTGGGTTGAACCCTGAAAAGGGGCTGCCTGGATTGGTGGGTGGGGGTCTTTGGGACGGGGGGGAGAGACCTGGCTTTCCTGAGAGGGGTGGGCTAAAGGGAGCCTGTCTTGGGCTGAACTATGGATTTGAGGGTGGGTGGGGGTCTTTGGGAGAGGGGAGTGGAGGGAAGGGCCTTGGTCTTCCTGGGGGGGTCGCCTAAAAGGAGCCTGTCCTGGTTTGAACTCCTGTAAGGAGGTACCTGGATTTGAGGGGGCTCCTGGGGAGGGAGGGGGTGAGCCCTAATAAGGGGGTGCCTGGATTTGTGTGGGAGGGGGTCCTTGGGAGAGGGGAGGGGGTGGGAAAGACCTGATCTTCCTGGGAGGGGGGTTATCCAAAGGGAGAATGCCCTGGCCTGAACTATGGAGGAGCCTGGATTTTGGGGAGGGGAGGGTGTCGTTGGATATGGGGGGGTCTTTGGGAAGGATGGGGACGAGCCCTGGTCTTCCTGGGGGTGGGGGTCTGCTAAAGGAAGCCTTTCCTGTCCTGAACTCTGAGAGGGGGTACCTGGATTTGGGGTGAAGGGAGGGACTTCCTGGGGTGTCACCTAAAGGGAGCCTGTCCTGAGTTGAACTCAGGTAGGAGATACCTGAATTTGAGGGGGGTCCCCGTGGAGGGAGGGGGACAAGAGGCGGGAGGGGAGAGCCCTGATTGGAGGCGCCCCTTCCACTCCAAGATTCATTGGGGAAAAGTGACCCTGGGGGCAAGGAAGGGAGCTGGGTGGGTAGGTGGGCTCAAAGCCAACACCCCCCCGCCCCCCAAATTATTGACTGAATACACACACAGGCATTTTAAACCAGCTTCCTCCCCCCTTTCCCCCTCCTTTTGTGGTTTGGTTGTGGCTGGTGCAAAACCCCAAAATAGGTGAATTCCCTATTTGTGTGACCTCAGTCTTTTTTTGGGGGGGAGGAGAGAAAAGCCACAATTGCCCTTTAAAGGGAAGGCCCGCCAAGCTCCTCTCCCTTATTTGGGGGCGAGGAACCCAAGGGTTTTTTTGGGGGGGAGGTGTCTTTGCACATTTGGGAAGGCGGCTTTTCTTGTGCAACTTGGGGAGTCAAGCCACTTTGGGAGGGTGACTCTTTTTGGGGTGGGGATGGAAAGGAAACAACTTGCAATGTCTTGGCTGGGCGGCGGTGGCAGAAAAAAAGAAAGGCTTGTGAAAACGACACCTACCCGCCCCCCCAAAAAAAGGGCAACAGCTGGATTTGAACTTTTAATCCCCCGGATGATGGGTTTTCAATCGAGGGTGGCCGAGCTTGGTTACTTTTAAGACAGGTGGGACTTCGACTCCCAGAATTCCCCAGCCAGGTCCTCCCTTAGCCGCTGTTAAGGCTTGTGGACTTCAGTTCCCAGAATTCCCCAGCCAACGTGGGATGGGATTGAGCAACCTGAAAAAAGTGTGTGTGTGTGGGGGGGGTTTAAACTTTTGCTTGCATGGTAACTTTGGGGGGTGGGTGGGTTTGCTTATGGGCAGCCACGTTAGTGGCTTTCCTTTCTCCCCAGAGATAGGTGGCCTTGGGGCCATTTGAGGAGGGGGGGTGGGGAAGCAGATACCTCAGGCTGGATTTGAACTCAGAGCAGGCTTTTAGGCACGGGAGAATCTGTTCAGAGGCCAGGAATCTGTGTGTGTGTGGGGAACCCCTGTGCAAAAGCCTCTCTTGGGGGAGACATTTATCACCCCATAGAATTGGGGACGTAGCAGCTCGGGACAAGATCGAAAGCAAGGGGGGTGTCCCTCCTAAAAGTAGCTGCTCCCTTCCTTCCCCCAAAAGCTGATCACGTGGTGTGGAGCCTGTCTCTCCGCAGTGGCCGCTTAGCTGAATCATGCTTGGGGTTGGCAGGAGCCGACGGGAGGCTCCACGCTGGCCGGAGGGGCTGCCTGATTCTTCTGTTCCACAAAGTGGGTGCAAACTTCCTGCCTCCTTCAGCCAGCTCCCTCCTCCTCCTCCTCCTCCTCCCTTCCTCTTTGGCTCCTCGGCGGCCGCAGCAGCGCACAAGATCGGCAGCACGTGGTCGCGGTCGCCGGGCCTCTCCGGTGCCCCCAACGGCCGCCACCGCCGCTTACGGGCCTTTCGAGGAGCCGCTGTCAGTCAGTCGATGACCCAGACAGGTTGGCAGTGGGAGAGGAGGCTCCCAGTTGCTCTCTTGCAGGGAGGTGGGCAGGCTAAGGATCAGTCTTTGGTGTGTGTGTGGGGGGGCTCCTTGGCATGGCAGGTGAGGGGGAGGTGTGTGGAAGAAGGAGCCAGCAAGCAGCTGTGTCGGCAGCCACCACCTCATGCCGTCTGGGGCTTTGTCTTTAACGCGAGGTTTCCTCCCCGGGAAGAGAAGCGGGTTTTTCCAGCTCTGGTGTGTGTTGGGGAGGGCTGGCCTTCCCTTGGAGAGCCCCCCCGCCCCCCTTTTTGCGTACCCCTCTTGAGAGCAGAAGCCCACTCCGCAGGGCAAGCGGATCCTGGAGATCTGCCTTGGGAGGAAGAATAGGCCTGGGGTCTGTTCACTTCTTCCTTTCCAGGCCTGCTTTTATTCACCCCAAAAGATTGGGGGAGAGTGGGTTTGGGGTGCTGAGGGAACGAGGGGGGGGGGGCCCTTCTACCATCGGTGTAATAGACTTACGCCTTTAAAGCCTTAAGGGAAGATTGTTTGCTCCATGAAGGAATTTCCCGATTTGCATGTTGGCAAGGTGGAATTTTTTTTTTTCCTTTTTGGGGAATGAGTTGAAATGAGCTCTTTGGGGTGTAAAGTCTTGTTTTTTTTTGCTAAACTTAAGAAGTTTCTTTTTAAAAACAAACAAACAAAGGCTGACTCCAAAAACGAGCTTTTTCTCAAATCTGGTTGGCTTCCTCCTCCTCCTCCTCCTCCCCCCCAAAATCTGGCAGTACCAGATTTTACGACTATTTTGGTCTGAAGTGGCTCCTTTGGATTCATTCTGGGCCTCGAGACGTATACGATCCCCGGGCCTTGGAAGCCGCGAAGAGCAGGAGATCCCAAAATAGAGACGGGAGGATCTGTGCCAGCAGAAGGTGTGGTCTAAGTCGCCCTGGCTAAATCTTGGGCTCAGGTCGGCACGAGAAGCAAACTTCTGCAGGCTTATTGCTGCGTGAACGGGCCAACTTGCAGGCCGAAGAAAGTTAGCAGACAAACGTCAAGAGGTTTTCAGGTCACCCTGGTGGTAGTTGGCTCCGAGGTGCTTTTTTCAAAAGGCAGCTGCACTGCAGGTAATCCCCCAACCTTACAATAAGGTGCATTTAGTGACTGGTCAAAAGTTTTAAGAACAGCACCGAGAAAACTTGTGACTTACAACCGTTTTTCACACTTAACGGCCGTTGTGGCATCGCCGTAATCAGAATTCAAGCCGCTTGGCACAACTGTGTCCTGGGGTCGGTCATGTGATTCCCCTTTTGTGGCTTTCCGAGAGGCAAAAATCAGTGCCGGATTCGCTTAACGGCCGTGGGACTAAACTTAACCGCAGTGGCCAGAAAGGTCATAAAATTGGGGTAAAACCTAACAGCGTTTCACTTAACAGAAATGTTTTGCTTGAGGATTACCTGCTGCATATGTGTATTTGGATCTATAAAAATTGGGAGGAAGGTTGTAAAAACGGGGCAAAACTCACTTAAATGCCTCGCTTTTTTAACAACAGAAATTTGGGGCTCCGTTGTCGTAAGTCGGGGACTACCTGTGTGGCTTTTTTTAGTGGATTTGTTCGTTTTTTTTAAAAAAAATGCAGTCGTAATGAGATGGCTTGTGGGGGGGGGAAACCACTGGGGAAGTCCTGAAAATGATCGGCAGTGCTGGAAAAAGAAAGTTTTTAGGCGCTGGTTTTGCTCGACTAAAAACATGTCAGATTAATTTAGCTGTTTGTCTTGTGCTCTTCCTGTCCGTAGTTCCCATTCTAAAAGCAGGCTAGGACATCTACTTAAACGAGTCCCCAAACTTGGCAGGGAATTCTGGGAGTTGAAGTCCACAAGTCCTAAAGTTGCCAAGGTTGGGGGGGCTCTGTCTTAAGGCGACATGCTCTCGCTGCCCCTTACCCCAAATAGCCCAGCATCAGCTGTGTGGGCAGGATTTCAGAGGTAACAGGTCAACACAATTGGAAGGGACCTTGCAGGTCATCTAGTCCAACCCCTCCCCGCCCAAGCAGGAGACCCCACACCAAATTTCTGGCAAACGGCAGTCCAGTCTCCTCTTCTCGAAAGCCTCCCACAACTTCTGAAGGCAACTTAGAACAGAGGTTTTCCCAACTTTCGGACACTGTTAAGTCCTGTGGACTTCAAACTCCTAGAATTCCCCAGCCAGCAACCCTGGGGAGTCGAAGCCCACAAGACTTAACAGTGGCCAAGGTTGGACACCCCCTGTCTCAGAAAGAGGATAGCGGGAGCTTGTGTGCTTTGGATTGAAAGGGTTGCGAACCCCAAATATGGCTGAGCTAGGAAGTCTGTTGGCTGGAATGTGGTGGGTCTCGTGTTTTCGGCGGTGCTTATCAATTTGGAAAATTCACGAGAGATTTTCAATGGCCCTCGGCACGAAGCCCTTTTAAAAGACGTTGCGTGGAGGTAGAACATAGAATGATAAGACTGGAAGGAACTTGGGAGGTCCTCTAGTCCAGCCCAGGCCAAGGCAGGAGACCCCATAGTACCATTCTGGACAAACGTCCGTCTCGTCTTTTTCTTGAAAACTTCCCTGGATTGGAGCCCCCACAATGTCTGGAGAGAAGCTAGGAAATTCCTCCTGAATTCCAGGTTGCTTCTCCTCCTGCCTCCTGGGGCTTTGGAGAATAAATTGACACACACACACACTCCCCTTCTTTGGGGCAGCTCCTCAAACGCTTCAATCAGAATGGAGCTGGAAGGGACCTTGGAGGTCTTCTAGTCCAGCCTCCTGCTGAAGCGGAGCAGAAGATATACAATCTCCAACAAGTGCCGCCTCTTTTTTTGAAAAGTTTTTTAAAAATTATTTTTATAACAAAAACAAAAACTAAACTATCTTTCTGTTCAACAATGTGTCAGTTGGGTATATATATCTTGTGCACATAGTGCCGTGTTTCTCATATAATAAGGCTGGGTCTTTTTTTTTTTTTTGAGCCCCCAAAAAACTGCTAGGCCGTCTTTTGGGGGGGGGTGACTTAATTCCCCCACCCCCCTTGCATCTTCGGGCAGGCGGGCGGCGACGATGGCTTGGATGTTGACCTCGGCGTTGGTGGGGCACTTATCGGGGTCAACGCAGGCAGCACCCTATCCGGGTGTGCAACAAAAGTGCTTCCTGACGGCAAGCCCCCAACATTCCCCCAACATTCCCCCCCCATTTCGCATGTTTTAATACAGGCCTTAATTTGGGGGAGGGGCTAATTTCATTCCATGCCTATAAAACATGCTGGGACGTCCTATTGGGGGAGGCCGTATTGTTGGAGAAACAGGGTAACTATCTTATATTATAATTGATAATGAGTTAGAGTAAGAAGGAATATGAAATGTAATTTTGAAAGACAATAATGTTAATCACAATACAATTGATAAACGTGATATAAAACACTGATTAGAATGGCTATAAATGTGAATAAACAAGTGACTCTTAAAAACCAAAAATCGTCCAGTGACGGAGCACCCGCCGCTTCTGGTGGCAAGCTGTTCCCCTGCTTAATTGTTCTTGCTGTTAGGAAATTTTCTCCTTAATTCCAGGTTGCTTCTCTCCCTGGTTAGTTTCTACCCGTCCCTTTCTCGTCCTGCTTTGGGGAATAAGGTGGACCCCCCTCCTCATCGTGGCAGTCCCTCACATACCTGAACACTGCTATCCCGCCCCTCCTCGGTCCTTCTCAGTTTGGTCTAAGATGCACCCCCTTCCCTCAACCGTTCATGATACAGTTAAGGTTGCCAAGACCCTTTAATCCAGGGATCTCCAACCTTGGCCACTTTAAAACGGGTGGACTTCAACTTCCAGAATCCTCCATTCAACCATAGCTCTTTTTTTCCTCTACTTCCTAGAGGGGAGAGATTGCAGAGGAAGGGATGACAAGAGAGGAAGCAGGAAGAGAGAGTGGAAGTCTTAGCGAAGCTGAATGGGGGAATTCTGGGAGTCGGAGTCCACCAGTCTTAAATCAGGGGTCTCCAACCTTGGGTACTTTAAGACTTGTGGACTGGACTTCAACTCCCAGAATCCTCCATTCAGCCATAGCTCATTTTTTCCCTACTTCCTAGAGGGGAGCGATTGCAGAGGAAGGGATGACAAAGAGAGGAAGCAGGCAGAGAGAGTGGAAGTCTTAGCGAAGCCGGCTGGGGGTGGAATTCTGGGAGTCGGAGTCCTCCAGCCTTAAAAGTTGCCAGGGTTGGAGACTCCCCTGCTTTAATCCGTCCCAGTGCGCCATCCTGTCTTTTCCCAGCCCTGGGAGCAACAGGTGTGCTTGCCATGTGCCAACCAGCGGGTGTAGAAACTTTACGTAGGCGTGTAGAGGCCTTGAGAGTCGCATTCTCCCTCCGGCAGGGTTTGTTTCCCTTCTTCCAAGCTTGCCCATCCAGCCAGTGCGTGGGCAGACCTTCTGCCCACTTCCGTCCTAACCTTTCTCTCCCCTTCCTCTTCCTCCTCCTCCTCCTCCCCGCCCCCCAGCGGTTTCCACAACACCTGATCCACCATGGCTGATGACCTGGACTTCGAGACCGGCGATGCCGGCGCCTCTGCCACCTTCCCCATGCAGTGCTCCGCCCTCCGGAAGAACGGATTTGTGGTGCTCAAGGGGCGTCCTTGCAAGATTGTGGAGATGTCCACTTCGAAGACGGGCAAGCACGGCCACGCCAAAGTAAGGGCCAGCGGTGTGTGTCTCGGTCGGGTGTCTTCTTTGGCGGGAGGGAAGGGAGGACCGTTTTGGGGAAACTCCCAGCGGCGTGCGGGTTTGCGTGTGCCCGACGGGTGTCGAGCGGGGTTTTCCCCTTGCTACTTTGGGTGTGTGTATGTGTGTTGCGTAGGGCCCATTGTGCGGCTGGCCAGACAGAGGAAAAGGACCAGCATCCTGGGTCTCTGGCCTTCATTTTTCCTTTGCAGACGTTTCATGACCCAACTAGGGAATGTCATCAGTGCTAGAAGGGAGGAACAACAACTGTGGGGTCCTTGGCGCTCTCTGAGCCGGGTTGGTTTTCTTGCAGACGTCTCATGACCCAACTAGGGGACATCATCAGTGTTAGGGAGTGGGGTTTACAGAGAGAAGGAGAAAGGAGGAGGATGATTATGGGGTCCTTGGGGCTTTCTGCCCATTTCTTGTAGACATTTCATGACCCAAGTAGGTAATATCATCCATGATGATAGAGTGGAATTGGCAGAGAAGAAGAAGAAGAGGGAGGAATTATTATTACTGTTATTATTACTACTACTACTATTATTACTACTACTATTATTATTAATTTCCTTTATTCATTAAACATGAAACTCAAGTCAACTGAACATTTTAAAATGTACCACAAATATTGACCGGCGCTGGTGGTTGATACAGGTTGCTGCCAGCATCCTAGCTATCAACCCAGTATCATCTTAAAAATATTTCTAAATAATCATAATTATCATTTTTATTAAAATGAAACTCCGTCAACTGAACATTTTAAAATGTATCGCCAATATCATTCGCTGGTGCTGTTGGTTGATCCTGGCTGCCACCAGGTATCGAGCAAGGTGATTATTGTTATTTACTTCCTTGGGGCTTTCTATACATTTCTTGTAGACGTTTCATGACCCAACTAGGTAACACCATCCATGTTAGTAGGGAGGAGGAGGAGGAAGACGATGGGGTCCTTGGTGCTCCCTGAGCTTGCTTGTTTCCTTGCAGGCGTTTCATGACCCATCTAGGGAACATCATCAGTGCTAGGACAGGAAGTGGGGGGGTTAACCAGCACGGGTGATGTTCCCTAGCTGGGTCATGAAACGCCTGCAAGGAAGCCACCAAGAAAGCCCCCCCCTCTGCCCCCCCAAAAGCTACAAATATTCCCTTAGTGCCATTTTTCTGCTTGGCTAGGCGATGCCCCTCTGGTCCGATGCCACTTAGGAGGCCTGGATATTTCACACACACACACACACACACACACACACACACCACAGTCTTTGTTGGTCTTTTTGACCACAGTTGTCACTCCTTTCCTGAGCCGAGCCTTCCTTCGCTTTACGGAGCTGGCTACGCAGGCTCAGGTCAGCTTGCAGTTAGCACCAAAAAAACAAAATTGCTGTATTCTGCAAGGGAAATTTTAAAATAAAAAAAAACCCTTCCCCAGTCGCCCCATTAAGTTCT
Source organism: Pseudonaja textilis (assembly GCF_049901715.1). Taxonomy (NCBI): domain Eukaryota; kingdom Metazoa; phylum Chordata; class Lepidosauria; order Squamata; family Elapidae; genus Pseudonaja; species Pseudonaja textilis. The sequence goes on along the minus strand of NC_142008.1, from coordinate 125,726,495 downwards.
GACGATGGGATGTGGGGTACGAGAGTTTGATCCCCCAGAATGGATCAGAATGGAGCCATTCAAAGTTACCTGCCTCTTCATCATGAATCTTCCTGGCCTGGGTGATCCATGATAGCCCTGGACAATTCGTTCCAAGTTTCGGGGGAAGCATGACTTACGACCGTTTGGTCACACTTAACGACCGTCACACTGTCTCCACGGTTGCAGGATCAAAAATCCGGCGCTTGGCACAGCCAGTTCGCGTTTACAACGGTCACAGCGTCCCACGGTTGCGTGATGCTCTCTTGCAGCCTTCTGACAAGCCAAGCCAATGGAGGACGGGGAGGGGGAAGCAGGATTCACTTAACAACCACGTGTCTCATTTAACAACAGCAGGGATTCATGTTAACAACCGTGGCAAGGAAAGGTGTCCAAACGGGGCCAAATTCAACTCCCTTTGCACAGCCTCGGAAAGGTTGAGCTGAATATGTCGTCATAAGTTGAGAACTACCTGTAATCCACTGGGTGGGTGGATTTCTTGTGACTACAACGGTTGTTAAGTGTGAAAAAAGCAGTCATAAGTCAGTTTTGCCAGTGCCGGAGTCACTAAACAAGTCAAGGATTATTCCAACAAAGAGTCTCTCCGGAGACCAGAAGCCAAATTTTAATTTCTTACCCACAGAACACCCAAGCAAGTCCGGCCCACCTTCAATGCTAGAGATACCAGGTAGTCCTTGACTTACAATCGTTCGTTTAGCGACGGTTCGAAGTTAACGATGGCACTGAAGAAAGGGACTTGGGACCGCTTAAACACACTTAACGACCGTTGCAGCGTTCCCCATGGAGAGATGATTTAACTTCAGGCGCTTGGCCACTGGTTCGCCTTTATGACGGTCGCATTGTCCAGGTGACCTGATGGGGAAAGCCAGATCCGTTTAACGACTGGGCTAATAATTTAGCAATTGCAGCGACTCGCTTAACAAACGGGCAGGAAAGGGCACAAAACGCAACACACACACACACACACACACACACACCGGAAGCTGTCTGGACTGCAAGCTTCCCCCCAACCCCCCCAGTCCTATTGTGAGGTGGTAGACGAGACACACATTTCTCAACCTCACCAGCATTTTAAGATGTGCGGACGAAAGGGGGGGGCGAAGGGGGTGAAATTACTGGGAATGGAGAGGCTCCCCACCCGGGAGTGGGAAAAGCCCCCGCCAGCCCTTTGGGGTGGGGTGGAGGAGAAGATCGGAGCAGGGCAACAGAGAAAGGGGTGCCCTGCTGTTGGAAAGGGGCCACCTTGAGCTGTTTCGCCAGGCAGGGCTGCTACTTCCTCCTCCTCCCTTCTAGCACTGATGATGTTCCCTAGTTGGGTCATGAAATGTCTGCAAGGAAACCACCCAGCTCAGAAAGCATCTACCTACCTTCCTCCCTCCCTCCCTTCCCTTCCCTTCCCTTCCCTTCCCTTCCCTTCCCTCCCTCCCTCCCTCCCTCCCTTCCTTCCTTCCTTCCTTCCCCTCCCTTCCTTTCTTCCTTCCCTTCTCCTCTCCACAAACCCCTCTCCCTTCTAGCACTGATGATGTTCCCTAGTTGGGTCATGAAACGTCTGCAAGAAAACAATGAAGTTCAGAGAACATCTTCCTTCCTTCCTTCTTTCCTTCCTTCCTTCCTTCCTTCCTTCCTTCCTTCCTTCCTTTCCTCCTCCTCCTCCTCCTCCTCCTCCTCTGCAAACTCTCCTCCCTTCTAGCACTGATGATGTTCCCTAGTTGGGTCATGAAATGTCTGCAAGGAAACCACCCAGCTCAGAAAGCATCTACCTACCTTCCTTCCTCCCTCCCTCCCTCCCTCCCTTCCCTTCCTTCCCTCCCTCCCTCCCTCCCTCCCTCCCTTCCTTCCTTCCTTCCTCCCTTCCTTTCTTCCTTCCCTTCTCCTCTCCACAAACCCCTCTCCCTTTTAGCACTGATGATGTTCCCTAGTTGGGTCATGAAAACGTCTGCAAGAAAACAATGAAGTTCAGAGAACATCTTCCTTCCTTCCTTCTTTCCTTCCTTCCTTCCTTCCTTCCTTTCCTCCTCCTCCTCCTCCTCCTCCTCCAACTCTCCTCCCTTCTAGCACTGATGATGTTCCCTCGCTGGGTCACGAAACGTCTGCAAGGAAACAGTCAAGCTCAGAGAGCACCAAGGGCCCCCACAGTCCTTTTCCTCCTCCTCCTCCTCCCCCCCCCCCCCCATCGTGCTAAGGCCGTTCTCTCCCCTCTGCTGCCCTCCCAGGTGCATCTTGTCGGCATAGACATCTTCACTGGGAAAAAATACGAAGATATCTGCCCTTCCACTCACAACATGGACGTGCCCAACATCAAGAGAAATGACTTCCAGGTAGGCCTGGGGTGTGTGTGGGGGGGGGCGCTTGCGGTCAGCAAGGGGGTCCGTGGGTTTGGTCGTCAAATCGACAAAGCATGCGCATCCCGCGACCGCCTCTCTGGGCAGTGTAGTCCAAGGGTCGAATTGCCTTCCTTCTTGTATCGTGGTGGGGTTTGAGGCCACGTTGCCCTTCCTTGGGGAGGGGGCTTCTCCACAGGCTGGAGGGCTTGCGATGTCTCCATTGTCATAGGGAGGGTGGCAGTTGGTCAGAATATCGGAATAACCGGGTTGGGGGTCTTCTAGGCCAACCCCCTGCGCAGGCAGGAAACCCTGGTATCATCTCAGACAAATGGTTGTCCAATCTTTTCTTTAAAACCTCCCGTGTTGGATCACCCACAGCTTCTGGTGGCAAGTGGTTCCACTGGTGAATTGTTCCCACTGGCAGGACATTTCTCTTTAATTCCAGGTTGCTTCTCTCCTTGCTCAGTTTCCACCCTTTGCTTCTTGTCCTGCCTTCGGATAGAATAGAATAGAATAGAAGGGAGGAGAGAAAAGAACAAGAATAGAATAGAATAGAGAATAGAAAAGAGAATAGAATAGAGAATAGAACGGAATAGAAATAGAATAGAATGAAAATAGAAGAGAATAGAATAAGAATAGAACAGAATAGAAATAGAATAGAATAAACAGAGTTGGAAGGGACCTTGGAGGTCTTCTAGTCCAACCCCCAATGGAATAGAATAGAAATAGAATAGAATTAAAATAGAATAGAACTAGAATAAACAGAGTTGGAAGGGACCTTGGAGGTTTTCTAGTCCAACCCCAATGGAATAGAATAGAATTAAAATAGAATAAAACTGGAATAGAAGTAGAATAGAGTTAAAATAGAATAGAAAGAATTAGAACAGAATTAAAATAGAATAGAATAAGAATAGAACAGAATAAAAATAGAATAAACAGAGAAACCCTACACCACTTCAGACAAAGGGTTATCCAACATCATCTTAAAAATTCCAGTGCTGGAGCGTTCACCACTTCCTGGAGGCAAGTTCTTCCACACATTAATTGTCCTCCCTGTCAGAAAGTTCCTCCTTATTTCCAGGTTGAATCTCTCCTTGTTCAGTTTCCATCCATTGTTCCTTGTCTGGCCTTGGAGAATAGCTTGACCCCCACTCCTCCTCCTCTCTGGGGCAGCCCCTCAGATATTGGAAGGCTGCTCTCCTGTCTCCCCTGGTCCTTCTCTTCCCTAGACCAGCCAGGCCCAGTTCCTGCAACCGTCCATCGTCTGTTTCATCCTCCAGTCCCCTAAAATCATCCTGGTTGCTCTTCCCCGCCCTTTTCCTAGAAAAAGACTGCAGAGAAGGTTGGCCAGTCAAGCCAGAACACATTGGGGGGCTGTTGTAGGCCAGGCTAAGAGGCCAGACTCGTCCATCCCTTTCTTATAAAGTTAACTGCAGAAGAATCTGGCACCCCCCTTTACTTCAGTGGCAACGATGGGGGGGCCAGTCTGAGATGCTTTCTGGCCCAGGCTCAGGTCTTCCTGGCCACTTTGGGACCTGGTCAGGGTGGGAGCAGCTGGGCCCGGCGGGGCAGTGTTGCAGTGACCAGGTGTTCCAGCGGAGAAGGGCCTTTCCTACAGGTGATCCTGGGAGCCAGGTAGAAGCCACAGGTGGGCTGTTTTACACCTTGAAGGCAAGTTGACTTGGAACGCCCTAGAAATCGCACAGCCCAGCAAATCTTTTGACCGATATACTCAGACCGATGGCAGGAGAAATATGTCTTAGACCGGCTTCATTACCTATTTTCTGACAGGGTCGCTTCCTTAATAGGCGAAGGGAATGCGGTCAGTGGAATATACCTTGACTTCAGCCAAAGGGGGGTGGGGGTGGGGTGGGTGGAATAGCCGGGTGGGGAATTCTGGGAGTTTTGAAGTCCACAGGTCTTATAAAGTGGCCAAGTTTGGAGATTCCTGATGTCTATCCCATTTCCTGATGGGGTAACTTTCTTAATAGATAGTGGGAATGTGAGGGATGTAATATATCTTGAGTACAGGAAAGTGGGGGAAACACCCCCTCCCATGAATTAAATAAATAAACAGGTTAAATGTGGACGAGATGGCGTGAGAATTAAATTGGAAACTGATACCCTGGCTGGTGTGGGGGATTCTGGGCGTTGAAGTTCACCTGTCTTAAAGTTGCCAAATGGGGGAAAAGGTGTTTTAGATAACTGTGGGACCTTCCCCGCCCCGTCTGACAAGTGTGGCTGGTTCGAATCACGCTGGGCGGGGGCTTTTCCCAAGAGAGAGGAGCCTTTGGAAGCTCCTTGGGGAAGCCCCGGCGCAGGCGGCGGCCTCTGTGCTCACCCTCCCCCTCTTCCTCTTCCTCTCCCTCTTGCAGCTTATTGGGATCCAGGATGGCTACCTTTCTCTGCTCCAGGACAGCGGGGATGTCCGGGAGGATCTGCGTCTCCCTGAGGGAGACCTGGGCAAGGAGATCGAACAGAAATACGACAGCGGAGAAGAAATCCTGGTAAGGCCGGGCCCTTCGGCTCGTGCGTGTTCGGTTTGCTTCCTTTATTTAGTGTCTTCTATTTTATTTGCAGGTCTATCTATCTACATATACCTACGTACCTATATCTTTACGTATCTTTATATTTAGATCTCTATCTGTCTATTATCTATCTTATTTATATCTATCCATCTATCTACATATATTTATATATCTATAGATATCTCTTGTCTATTATCTATCTAATTTATCTATTTTATCTAATCTAATCTCATCTACCTATCTAATCTTATCTATCTGCGAAATGCTCCTCACGCATCATCACAAAATCTCCAGGACCATAAAGCCTACAAACTTGAAATTGGGCCCATATGTTCCTCTTGGCTTCTAGGGGCTCCCTAAGAAAGGATTTTCTGAAATGACCATCAGAACATTAATATTTCCTTTTTTATTATTATTATTATTATTATTATTATTATTATTATTATTATTATTATTACCCTCTGGTGCTAAGGAGTTCTACTCCCCTCCCCACCTGAAAAGAAATCTCTTCCAAATGCAAAACACAAGCAGAACGGAGGAGTTTCAGTTTCATAGCAGCCAACCAGCTTTAGTACAGAACAGTTAAGCTAAGCCACGCCCAGGCTCCTTGCTGTCTCCTTGCTGACACAGCAAATACTGTTTCAGTTTCCAAACAGTCCTCAACGCTCTCACACACTGACAGGAAGCTAGCCAGATGAATACCCATGGATGCTTTTAGGCAGAGGCAGAATTATTTTTTTCCTTATTTTCCTCCCCCAAAACGAAGCTCCCCCACCTAATTCCGTAGTGAAGGATGGGTATCGGTTTATATATATCAGGGTTAGGGGTAGCTGTATAAAAATGCACATGTGCACGGGTAATCCCCGGCTTACAATTGTTTTTTTTAGTGACCAAAAGTTGCAGCAGCACTGAAAATCTTGACTTAACCACCATTGTTCACACTTAACAACTATTGTGGCGTCCCCATGGTGCCGCAGATCCACACTCGGACGCTGGGAACTGACTCACATGACGGTTGCCATGGTCACATGAGATTTTACCCCTTTTGCGGCCTTCCGACAGTCCACAGGATAGCCGGACTCCCTTAACGACCCTATGACTCACTTAACGATGGCCGCGATGCCCTTAAAAACGGCGGCCATAAAGTGGGCCTAGAAACTCTCCTTCCCAATGTCTCCTCCCATGGAAAACCGCCGATCAATAATAACAACCTTGGCAGCTGGAAGGAAGGCGGGTGGATCCCAGCTCCCAGAATTCCCCGGCCAGTCTCCAACGGGAGGGGAGCTGCCGGCCGGCCGGGGATTCTGGGAGTTGTAGTCCAGCCACCTTCCTTCCAGCCACCGCCACAATTGAGCAGAAAGGGAGAATCCAGCGCTGGAAGATTTCTAACCTGCCAGGTCTCAGGTGGGCGGGTGTTTAGGGAGGTCCTTGCTTTTTGGGGGTTGGGGGCAGGAATTTGGGGGGAGAAAGCAAAGACACCCCCAAAAAGTTTTTCCTCCTCCTCCTCCAGATCACCGTTCTGTCTGCAATGACCGAGGAAGCTGCTGTCGCCATCAAAGCCATGGCTAAATAAAGGAACCGCAGGTGAGTCCAGGTACAGGTGGGGAAGGCGGGGGGAGAAGAGGGGGAGGCCTTTGGGGTCCTTCCCCCAGGGTTTTCTTTTTAACACCCTTTCCCCCGCCCCTTGCAGGCAACAGCCGCAGCCGCAACAAACTTCTAACGAACCAGAGAGGAATCGCAACCCACACAAAGACTGTCAGATGGGGCTCCAAACCACCCAAAATCTTGGTTTTTTTTTTTCCTTCTCTTTTTCTTTGTCATCTTCTCTTCCTCCTCTTCCTCTTCTTCTTCTTCTTCTTCTTCTCTTTCCCTTCCTTTGAAACGAAACAAACAAACCCCCCTTCCTCCTTCCATTCCACCCCCCCGCCACTTCAAATCCTCTCGGTTCCTCCCTTTTGAATTAAAACAAAAGAAAACCAAGCTTTTTATTTTGTGGTCTTTTTAAAAAAAAAGAGCAAAAAGGAAAAACACACAGAGGCAAGAAAATAAAATAAAAATCCCTACCCCCCCACAGCTCACCCTCATCCTTATTATTGTTTATTTTTTCCCCTTGTTTTGGACCCTGCCTCGTTCCCCCGTCCCTCCTCCTCCTCCTCCTCCTCTGTGGTGCTCAGTCACACTACAACCATTTATTTTTTGTGTCTGTGCTCCTGGCAAAGAGAAAATTTGCACTTAAAAAGACAAAAAAAAAGATATTTTAACTGCTGGAAAGGAAAGGAAAGGAAAGGAAAAGAGAAAAACCATCGCGAGAGACTCTTTGGTTCCCCCCTCCCCTCGTTCTCATTTTCATCCTCCTTTCGAGAGGAGAGGGCAGATTTTGGGGAGGGGTGCGTGTGTGTGAAAGCCACCCCATCCCTCCCCAGCTGAGCAAAACGCCCCGGTGGGCCTTTCCTCCTCCAAAGTCTTCGTTCCTCCATGAATGTTTCTCTTGAGGGTTGACAGGGTACGTACGTACGTAGGGGGCGTTGTTTGGGGTGGGGGGCTGTTTTTTAATTTTTTTGTGCCCCTCCTCCACCTCCCCTTTTCCACCTGTCTGCTGGGCGGTTGCAACAGGTTTCGGTCCTTTCTCTCCGTGCTGGGAGGTTAAGCCCCGAAGTGGGGTTGTATTTTTTTGGGGGGAATTCCCACTCTGGTTGCTGAGCTTGCTTAAATCTCCCCCTTTGTCTGCAAGAGCGGGGCAGGAAGACTGGGGGCTGGAATGACGGGGACCTGCCCCTCCGGCGGAGTATATATATAGGGGCAGGGTTACTCTGGCCCCCGTCAATCATGTTGGATTTCCTTCCCCCCTCCCTCCGAGACCCTCCCTCCATTTTACAGGGTTAGCACCCCCACCACCCCTAAACCGCCCAAAAATGCTGTTTTCAGGTTAGGGAAACCTTTTATTTTGGGGGAGGGGAGAGAAAGTGGTTTTTTTTAAAAAAACAAAACATTTAACTAGAAACGCCCTCCCCCCCCCCCCCCCTTTTGAACTGTCTCCTTGGTTCATATTTCCTCTCCTCTGCTGTTCCCAGGTCAAGCTGTGCCCCCCCCTCGCCCCCTCGCCCTGTTAATCCAACCCATTTGTTAATGCACCTCAATAAATAAAAAAAACCAAGTTTAATATGAAAAAGCTCTGGTTGTGCGTCATTGCGTGTGTGTGTGTGCATTGTGTCTCGCAAGGAGGGGAGAAGACTTGCCCTGGCCAGGGGGGCGGGGGGGGGTCTACTCAAGGGACCTAAGGGGGGGGGATGTGCCTCCTTCAGAAATGGGGTGGGTGGGAGCTGCCAGGTGAGAAGAGGTCGAAACAGCTGCTACGAGGAGTCCTCGACTTAACGACGGCCATATATGTATTACCGGACGGTAAGATGGGGCGGCCGATAAATCCTATATAGGAATCAATCCTAGAAAATCTCCCCTGCTAAGCAAGGCCGTTAAGTGATTTGTCCCATTTTGCGACCTCTCCTGCCGCCGTCGTTAACCGAATTGTGGTCTTTAGTTAGTCCCGCAGTCCTTAAGTGAAGCTGGCTCCCCCCCGCTCCCCATAGGACTCTGCTAGTAGGAAAGTCACAAGAGGGGAATCACACGACTGTCATAAAGCATCTGGATTTTGATCCCGCAACTCAGGAGGGTGCGGCGGTCGTTAAGTGCGAAAGGATTCACGAAGTCCCCTTTCGTTTTGGTCGTGGCGCGAATGGTTGCAAGTCAAGAACTTGCCTGTATGTGGAGCATGAATAGCTTTCTATCCGGAAGGCGACTTCAGCCTCAGTCTTTGCGATGTGTCCGAACGGATCCGTGCTGGAAGACCCACACAGAACCCATCATCGACGATGGAACATGGCGTCCTGGTTGCCGTCGGATGTGGCGGCCGAGGTTCTGCACCGACGGCCAGTTTCTTCGGAGCACAACTGGCTTGGTCCTAGAGAGGCCCCGTATCTTGGCACCTTCAGGAGGATCTTACCTGTCCCGACAGGTGCATCATGGATCAATCCAACACCTTGCTCTGCTAAAGCAGGGTGGGGCCTCTTTTACGACCTGTGGACTTCAACTCCCAGAATTCCCTTGCCGGTCGGCCATGTTTCAGTGACTTCTGGACGTCAACTCCCACAATCTCTGGCTCAGGAATTCTGGGAGTTGAAGTCCACAGGTCGTAAAGGGGCCCATAGTTAAAAGTCACCCACTCTACGGACCCACCCAGGTACAGATTAGCTCCCCGCTTTCATGGCTTCTGGAAAAACAAGGCCTGAATTATCCTGGAGAATCGTGGGAAGCAATGTTCAAATCTCTTCAACTTATTTAAATTTGTCGGCGGTTGTGTAAGTGGCACAGGACTGTTATGTGCCATCGGTCTTTCTCCAGCCTTAAAGAGGTGTGGGTTTTAATTCCCAGAATCCCCTCCAAAAGATAATAGAATTAAGGGTTTCTCCGTTTTGGGCAACTTTTAAGAAGCGTGGACTTCCAACTCCCCAAATTCCCTTGCAGGCTAGGGAATTCTGGGAGTTGACATCCACCTATAATCCTATGTCGATGTATTACATGAAAAGTAATGATGAGTGACAGTATTGTCAGGATTCTGGCAGTTACCCCGAAATTAAATTCCCGAGTCTCGAGCCAAACTTCCAAAAAGGATTTATTCGGAGTTAAACGTGTCTGGCACTGCCTGGGTGTAGCCGACTCTGGACACACATCGTTCATTGTCACCCTTGGACCCTGGTTTTCCCCCCGCCCCTCTGGGTGTATCGTAATTCATATTCTCCAATGGGACACCTCCATAGCCCAGAGCCATCAATCATGCTCTCCAGTTAGAATTTTGCAAAGCAGAAACTTCAGTCACCTAGTTACTATCTTTGAAAAAGTATTGATGGAATGCACTTTTGGTTTCCAAGCTGCCGCACTGCTCTTTTCCCCCCTCCCTTTCTGTTGGCCACTCTAAAAGACCAGAGAAATATTTTAGGAGTTGACGTTCTTAGCCACGCTGAATTTTGGTAAACTTTTGGATGGCCGGAGAGTTCTGGGAGTTGAACTCCGTCCATTTTCAAGGTGCCCAGGATGGGTAACACCGCTAAACATTTAGATGATACCCGGCACCCTAATTTTTTATTTATTTATTTTTGCAAACCACAGTGCTTTCTTGCCTATCTCCAGCTGCCGTATTTTCATTTAGTATTACGTTTATATTACATTTGGTGTCGTATCTTATGGTAGATGATGATCGTATTTCATGACTGTGATCCTGGTTTATCGCTTGTTGCTTATGGGGGCAATGAGAGCTTATGCACCGGATACAAATTCCTTGCGTAGCTTAACCACACTTGGCCAATAAAGAATTTTCTGATTCTATTTAGCAAGATTGTTGAATTGTGAACGGCAATTCCTGGAGGGGCTCAACAAAGCTGGCAAGCGGCTGCCAGTGGCTGTACTACTATGCGGAAAGCTTATTCTATTATACTAGGTTATAATAAATATATTGTATTATAACATTCTATATTATATTATATTTCCATATGGTATAATCTGTATATTGTAACATAATATAGTAGAATAGAATCACCTTTCCACGTGGTATATTATCCTATAACATGCTTATTATAAGTATATTGTATTCTAACGTAGTCTACTGTATATTAGGGTATATTATAATAATATAAGGATGTTCAACAGGTACAGCATCCAAATCACACGCACACACAAAAGCTACGGGAATATTCCACTTTATTCAAGGTTGGTTTACGCCCAACTTTTGTGTTGAGTTCCAGGCCACACCACCTTTTAAAAAAAAACAACTTAAGACATAATGGAACAACAAGCTCACAGAATAGCAGTGAAGAAATGCTGAGGACTAGAACCTTAGGACAGTAATATATTTTAAGTATACAGAGAATGTTTTAACCCGGCCGGCTTAGAATTCTTCCGAGTACATGAAAAGAATGACCCAGATCAACGTTGTCTTCCTTGGACTCCCAGAGTTCCCCAGCCAGCAAAGATTGAAGAATAAAGCATCTTTCTAGATTACTTCTGTTTTTTAAAAAAATTAAATAAAGTGAACTTTCTTAAGGGACGGTGGGAATGCAGGAGACGTAATATATCTTGACTTCAGCAAAGTGAAGGGAAAAAAATAAAAACAACCCACGACAAGTTAAAACGAATAAGCGGGTTAAAGGAGGGATAGATGGGAAGTGAAATACTGGCTGGGTACAGGGGATTCTGGGAGTTGAAGTCCACCCAATTTTTTAAAAAACAGGCCAAAATTGAGAATTGCTGGGTTTAAAAGGGGGGGGGGAGAAATTTGAACCCAATTTAACCCGCTTTGGGAAATTCCATCCCATCAATTTGCAAGAAAGCTGTCGAATTTGGCCTATTTTTTCCCCCCTTTAGCACCCAAGATCCGGAAGGAAAATTGGATGCAATGCATTATATATCACAATATATACACAACTGGTATTGATTTCTTCATTGTGTAGCGTCATTTGCACACACACCCCTCCCACAACCTCCCCAACTCTATGGGAGGTTGGAATAAACCACCCACCTCGAAAACGAAAGCGGCAGGATGCGTTTTGTCACGATCCCATTGTTTTGTGTGTGTGTGTGTGTGTGTGTGTGTGTGTAAAATTCGTGACGTTTCTGGAGAAAGGCAGGAAGGAGAAAATCAAAAGGATTTTGACACTCGTCCGAGGGAGACCTTCCAGGTTTTCGTGCCGGGGAAGGACGCTGAAGCAGCCAATGGTGTATGTGTATGTGTGGGGTGTGTGTGTGTGTGTGTGTGTGTGTGTGTGTGTGTCTTGGAGGGTGTGCCAGGCTCACTTGTGGTAGAACCGTTGACCTTGGGGGTGCTGTATGAAAGGGTGCCGGGGTGCTGTCTGGGGAGAGGCCTGGTAGCCGGACTGCAAGAGAGAAGCCGTTGAGAAGGAAGAGGTTTAAATACACACACACACACACACACACACACACACACACACACACACAAAATCACTCTCAAGTACAATCACATTGGGTGTTATGGGGTTGTTCCACAAACCAGGAGACGGTGACTTCTAGTACTGCATTAGGTATGAAAACTGGCAGCTGCCTTTAGGACGATGACCAGGGGAATTCTAGTTCTCATTTAGGCATGAAAGCTACCTGGGAGACATCGGCCAATCCCCAGGAGAAGGGGAGTTCTAGTCCCACCTTAGCCATGAAAGCCAGCTGAGTGACTTTGGGCCAATCACCAGGAGAATGGGAGTTCTAGTCCCGCCTTAGGCATGAAAGCCAGCTGGGTGACTTTGGGCCAATCACCAGGAGAAGGGGAGTTCTAGTCCCGCCTTAGGCATGAAAGCCAGCTGGGTGACTTTGGGCCAATCACCAGGAGAATGGGAGTTCTAGTCCCGCCTTAGGCATGAAAGCCAGCTGGGTGACTTTGGGCCAATCACCAGGAGAAGGGGAGTTCTAGTCCTGCCTTAGCCATGAAAGCCAACTGGGTGACTTTGGGCCAATCACCAGGAGTCGGGAGTTCTAGTCCCGCCTTAGGCACGAAAGCCAGCTGGGTGACTTTGGGCCAATCACCAGGAGAAGGGGAGTTCTAGTCCCACCTTAGCCATGAAAGCCAGCTGAGTGACTTTGGGCCAATCACCAGGAGAATGGGAGTTCTAGTCCCGCCTTAGGCATGAAAGCCAGCTGGGTGACTTTGGGCCAATCACCAGGAGAAGGGGAGTTCTAGTCCTGCCTTAGGCATGAAAGCCAACTGGGTGACTTTGGGCCAATCACCAGGAGTCGGGAGTTCTAGTCCCGCCTTAGGCATGAAAGCCGGCTGGGTGACTTTGGACCAATCACCAGGAGGATGGGAGTTCTAGTCCCGCCTTAGGCACGAAAGCCAGCTGGGTGACTTTGGGCCAATCCCAGGAGGATGGGAGTTCTAGTCCCGCCTTAGGCACGAAAGCCAGCTGGGTGACTTTGGGCCAATCCCCAGGAGGATGGGAGTTCTAGTCCCGCCTTAGGCATGAAAGCCAGCTGGGTGACTTTGGACCAATCACCAGGAGGATGGGAGTTCTAGTCCCGCCTTAGGCATGAAAGCCGGCTGTGTTACTCTGGGCCAATCACCAGGAGTCGGGGAGTTCTAGTCCCGCCTTAGGCATGAAAGCCGGCTGGGTGACTTTGGGCCAATCACCAAGAGTCGGGAGTTCTAGTCCCGCCTTAGCACGAAAGCCAGCTGGGTGACTTTGGGCCAATCACCAGGAGGATGGGAGTTCTAGTCCCGCCTTAGGCACGAAAGCCGGCTGGGTGACTTTGGACCAATCACCAGGAGGATGGGAGTTCTAGTCCCGCGTTAGGCACGAAAGCCAGCTGGGTGACTTTGGGCCAATCCCAGGAGGATGGGAGTTCTAGTCCCGCCTTAGGCACGAAAGCCGGCTGGGTGACTTTGGGCCAATCCCCAGGAGTCGGGAGTTCTAGTCCCGCCTTAGGCAGGAAAGCCGGCTGTGTTACTCTGGGCCAATCCCAGGAGTCGGGAGTTCTAGTCCCGCCTTAGGCAGGAAAGCCGGCTGGGTGACTTTGGGCAACGAGAGTTCTAGCCTCAGAGCAGCCTTTAATTTCAGCCCCTCCTCCCCCTCCCTCCCCTCGGAGGGAAACGTACCGTGTGGGGCTGCTGTGGGAAGCTGCCGGGCGATGCAGGCCGGGCCGTGTGAGTGTAAGCCAGAGTTGGCTGCAGCACGTTTGAGGAGGAGACCGAATGAAAAAAAAGGAAGAAAAGCACATTTAAAATGAGTTCACTTTCCACCACCTGGTCGTCTGCTTTTGACCTTTATCGCTGTTTCCACATCTCTGTTGTTGGATGTTTGGAAGCCCCGGCGGCCTTGAACCGCGAGACGGGGGGGCAGGTCCGTTGAATAAATAAAATAGAAATAATGTTCCAAAGGTGGTTTGGTTTTTTCCCCTCCCCTCAAGAGGCAACTGGGCTTTCTGGTTTTTGGGGGTTTTTTTTGGCTTGGATGATGTTTCCTTCTCCTCTGAGAAGCTTCCTCGGTTCTGACTGGGTGGCCGGGAAAGGGAAGGGTTCATATTCCTTGCACACAAGCTGGTCATTTGCGTCCTTTTTTGGAGGGCGGTTGAGGCCACTTGGAAGTGGGAGGAGGCGGAGACAAACCTCCAAGTGGCCTCAACGACCCTTTAAAAAGGACGCAAACGACCAGCTTGTCTGCAAGGACTCTAAATCCTGACCTGGATGACTGAGAATCTCCCTAGACATGTGGTGTGTATGTAGGTATGTATGTGTATATATAGGGTCTCCTGCTTGAAAGGGGTTGGTCTAGAAGACCTCCAAGGTCCCTTCCCCTTCTCTGATTCTAAAATTCTTCCTTCTTTCTTTCTTTCTTTCTTTCTTTCTTTCTTTCTTTCTTTCTTTCTTTCTTTCTTTCTTTCTTTCTTTCTTTCTTTCCTTCCTTCCTTCCTTCCTTCCTTCCTTCCTTCCTCTCTCTCTCTTTCTCTCTCTCTTTCCCAAAGCTTCTTTTTTTCAGGAGGCAAATTGGATTTTCTTGGTTTTGTTTTTTTGAAGACGTTTGAAGCTTCTCCAACTCTAACCCAGATTTATATTCCTTGCAGACAGCTGCAAGGGGAATATTATTATATTATATTATATTATATTATATTACATTATAGAATACATACATACATACATATATATAAATAAAAGGATGATGGGGAAGTGTGTGTGTCTATGTGTATGTATACACACACACATACATACACACGCGCGCACAAGCGGAGATGTGTATGTATATGCATGTGTGTGTGTGTGTGTGTGTGTGTATATATATTTGTTTTCTTAAGTTTTTGCGGTACTTACATGTATGGTATTCAGCTTTGTTCGGGTATTTTCCCACGTCATTATAGTTGTGCTTTTAAAGTTGTAGCGACGTTTTGGCAGAATCTCATCTGCCATCATCAGGCTTCTGTATAGCCTGTATATATGTTCCTATATACATGTTCCTATACGTCGGGCCCTCATACCGCCCTCATGGAATCTGTTTCTGCCCGTTTGAGCGGCCATATGCACATTTGTGGCCCGCTGGAGGTCGTTTTGCAGGGCTCTGGCAGTGCTCCTCCTGTCCCTCCTTGCACAAAGGCGGAGGTAGCGGTCCTGATGGTGGGTTGTTGCCCTCCTACGGCCTCCTCCACGTCTCCTGATGTACTGGCCTGTCTCCTGGTAGCCCCTCCATGCTCTGGACACTACCCTGACAGACACAGCAAACCTTCTTGCCACAGCTCGCATTGATGTGCCCTCCTGGATGAGCTGCACTACCTGAGCCACTTGTGTGGGTTGTAGACTCCGTCTCATGCTACCACTAGAGTGAAAGCACCGCCAGCATTCAAGAGTGACCAAACCATCAGCCAGAAAGCATAGGAACTGAGAAGGGGTCTGTGGTCACCACCTGCAGAACCACTCCTTTATTGGGGATGTCTTGCTACCTGCCTCTGCTTTCCACCTGTTGACTATTCCATTTGCACAACAGCAGGTGACATGGATTGTCAATCAGTGTTGCTACCTAAGTGGACAGTTTGATTTCACAGAAGTGCGATTGACTCGGAGTTACATTGTGTTGTTTAAGCGTTCCCTTTATTTTTTTGAGCAGGGTATGTCCTCTTCCCTCCTATCGTATCAGAGCTTCTCGCACGAGAAGCAAAATGTCTTCAAAAGAAAAACAGAAAAAGAAACGAAAAAGAAACACAACCAAACCAAACCCAGAAAGTCCAGTTGTCTCCTGAACAAAAAAGTACCTTTGGGACGACCCAAAGACTTGGATGATTTAAGAATCTCTGCAGACAGATGGACAGACTTAACTTTAGAAATCGAAGATGGAAGGGTGAGACAGAATGTGAGGCAGCCTGGAGGAAACACGTCCCGGAAAAAGAGTCCAGGAAAAAGAAAGGAAAGGTTCACGCGTGATAGGAATGAAAGTTAAAAGTTTTGGACAGAATGGAAGAGAATGGACAGATACGAGATTATATGGATGTTGGTAAATATAACGGTAGATTAAAGCAGATTAGTGGAAATAATCTGCAACTAGCGCTATGCTGATAACATTAAGAGAAAAGGAAAACGAACTGCTATGTGTATCTCTATAGTACAGCTTGTACGGCCCGAAAGTCGCATGGGGTTCCATCGTTTGTAATGTTTATTCGATAAAATTTATTTAAAGGGAAGAAAAAAAAAAAGAGAGAGAGGGAAGAATCTCCACAGACTTGGAAAGTAAAAATAATTCACCACCGCCAGCCAGCAGGATGAGGAAAGGAAAGGACCGGACATTGCAATCGTGCCCCCCCCTCCCCTCGCCATTCGAAAGGGGAACACGGGCGTGGGCGCCAGCTGTGCCAACCTCCCCCTTGGGCTTACCTTGGCGGCGGTTTGCATCTGGACGGGGAGCTGCGAGGCCTGGAGGAGTCCCTGGTTCGGATGAAGGGCCTGGGGGTGCATCGGGCGGAGGGTCGACTGGGAGACACAAGGGGGAAGCCACGGAGGGTCAGACCACCCGCCCCACCTCTCTCTCTCAAAGGGAAACCCCCCGTTGGAGGGCAGGGAGAAAAGGGACAACTCAGCCCATCTAGATACCTTCAGGTGCCCCCACCCACAAAAATTTATTATTTATTTTTTAATCTGATAAAACAAACTTTCTACCTTCCAGATTTAAACAGGACAAGGTGACGTCGGATCACAATAAGGACTACAACTCCCATTCTCCTAGAGATTGGCCCAGTCACCCAGGTGGCTTTCGTGCCTAAGGCGGGACTAGAACTCCCATCCTCCAGGTGATTGGCCCAAAGTCACCCAGCTGGCTTTCGTGCCTAAGGCGGGACTAGAACTCCCATCCTCCAGGTGATTGGCCCAAAGTCACCCAGCTGGCTTTCGTGCTCAAGGCGGGACTAGAACTCCCATCCTCCAGGTGATTGGCCCAAAGTCACCCAGCTGGCTTTCGTGCCTAAGGCGGGACTAGAACCCCATCCTCCAGGTGATTGGCCCAAAGTCACCCAGCTGGCTTTCGTGCCTAAGGCGGGACTAGAACTCCCATCCTCCAGGTGATTGGCCCAAAGTCATCCAGCTGGCTTTCGTGCCTAAGGCGGGACTAGAACTCCCATTCTCCTGGGGATTGGCCCAAAGTCACTCAGCTGGCTTTCGTGCCTAAGGCGGGACTAGAACTCCCATCCTCCAGGTGATTGGCCCAAAGTCACTCAGCTGGCTTTCATGGCTAAGGCGGGACTAGAACTCCCATTCTCCTGGTGATTGGCCCAAAGTCACTCAGCTGGCTTTCATGGCTAAGGTGGGACTAGAACTCCCATCCTCCTGGTGATTGGCCCAAAGTCACCCAGCTGGCTTTCGTGCCTAAGGCGGGACTAGAACTCCCATTCTCCTGGTGATTGGCCCAAAGTCACTCAGCTGGCTTTCATGGCTAAGGTGGGACTAGAACTCCCATTCTCCTGGTGATTGGCCCAAAGTCACCCAGCTGGCTTTCGTGCCTAAGGCGGGACTAGAACTCCCAGTCTCCTGGTGATTGGCCCAAAGTCACTCAGCTGGCTTTCATGGCTAAGGTGGGACTAGAACTCCCAGTCTCCTGGTGATTGGCCCAAAGTCACCCAGCTGGCTTTCGTGCCTAAGGCGGGACTAGAACTCCCATTCTCCTGGTGATTGGCCCAAAGTCACTCAGCTGGCTTTCATGGCTAAGGTGGGACTAGAACTCCCATTCTCCTGGTGATTGGCCCAAAGTCACTCAGCTGGCTTTCATGGCTAAGGTGGGACTAGAACTCCCAGTCTCCTGGTGATTGGCCCAAAGTCACCCAGCTGGCTTTCGTGCCTAAGGTGGGACTAGAACTCCCATCCTCCTGGGGATTGGCCCAAAGTCACCCAGCTGGCTTTCGTGCCTAAGGCGGGACTAGAACTCCCATTCTCCTGGTGATTGGCCCAAAGTCACTCAGCTGGCTTTCATGGCTAAGGTGGGACTAGAACTCCCAGTCTCCTGGTGATTGGCCCAAAGTCACTCAGCTGGCTTTCATGGCTAAGGTGGGACTAGAACTCCCAGTCTCCTGGTGATTGGCCCAAAGTCACCCAGCTGGCTTCGTGCCTAAGGTGGGACTAGAACTCCCATCCTCCTGGGGATTGGCCCAAAGTCATCCAGCTGGCTTTCGTGCCTAAGGCGGGACTAGAACTCCCATTCTCCTGGGGATTGGCCCAAAGTCACTCAGCTGGCTTTGTGCCTAAGGCGGGACTAGAACTCCCATCCTCCAGGTGATTGGCCCAAAGTCACTCAGCTGGCTTTCATGGCTAAGGCGGGACTAGAACTCCCATTCTCCTGGTGATTGGCCCAAAGTCACTCAGCTGGCTTTCATGGCTAAGGTGGGACTAGAACTCCCATCCTCCTGGTGATTGGCCCAAAGTCACCCAGCTGGCTTTCGTGCCTAAGGCGGGACTAGAACTCCCATTCTCCTGGTGATTGGCCCAAAGTCACTCAGCTGGCTTTCATGGCTAAGGTGGGACTAGAACTCCCATTCTCCTGGTGATTGGCCCAAAGTCACCCAGCTGGCTTTCGTGCCTAAGGCGGGACTAGAACTCCCAGTCTCCTGGTGATTGGCCCAAAGTCACTCAGCTGGCTTTCATGGCTAAGGTGGGACTAGAACTCCCAGTCTCCTGGTGATTGGCCCAAAGTCACCCAGCTGGCTTTCGTGCCTAAGGCGGGACTAGAACTCCCATTCTCCTGGTGATTGGCCCAAAGTCACTCAGCTGGCTTTCATGGCTAAGGTGGGACTAGAACTCCCATTCTCCTGGTGATTGGCCCAAAGTCACTCAGCTGGCTTTCATGGCTAAAGGTGGGACTAGAACTCCCAGTCTCCTGGTGATTGGCCCAAAGTCACCCAGCTGGCTTTCGTGCCTAAGGTGGGACTAGAACTCCCATCCTCCTGGGGATTGGCCCAAAGTCACCCAGCTGGCTTTCGTGCCTAAGGCGGGACTAGAACTCCCATTCTCCTGGTGATTGGCCCAAAGTCACTCAGCTGGCTTTCATGGCTAAGGTGGGACTAGAACTCCCAGTCTCCTGGTGATTGGCCCAAAGTCACTCAGCTGGCTTTCATGGCTAAGGTGGGACTAGAACTCCCAGTCTCCTGGTGATTGGCCCAAAGTCACCCAGCTGGCTTCGTGCCTAAGGTGGGACTAGAACTCCCATCCTCCTGGGGATTGGCCCAAAGTCACCCAGCTGGCTTTCGTGCCTAAGGTGGGACTAGAACTCCCATTCTCCTGGGGATTGGCCCAAAGTCACCCAGCAGGCTTTCATGGCTAAGGTGGGACTAGAACTCCCATTCTCCTGGTGATTGGCCCAAAGTCACTCAGCTGGCTTTCATGGCTAAGGTGGGACTAGAACTCCCAGTCTCCTAGAGACTGGGCCAAAACCACCCAGCTGGCATTCATGCCTAAATGGGAACTATGTCTCCAGGTGATTTCCCAAGTAAACCAGCCGGCTTTCGTGGGTAAGGTAGGACTAGAACTCCCGGTCTCCTGGTGATTGGTCCCAAAATCACCAAGCGGGCTTTCATCTCTAACATGGAACTAGAACTCCCAATCTCCTGGCTTTCATGCCTAAATGGGGACTAGAACTCACGGCCCCCTGGTGATTTCCCCAGTCACCCAGCCGACTTCCATGCCTAAGGTGGCACTAGAATTCACCGTCTCCTGGTTTCCAGCCTGACCTCTCAACCCCCAGGAACTTAACTGGCCACGGGCACCCGAGCCAAGGAATACTCGGGATTCGAACTCACCGAATCGGAAAATCCGGACTGCTGATTGGCGTGTTCCAGCTGCTTCTGAAGAGGGATAGTGCTGCTTGGCGGGATGAAACCTTAAGTGGGCACGAAAAAGGCGCAGGCATCATCACGAGAAAAGGGGTGGAAAGAAGGAGAGAGAGGAGAGAGGAGAGGAGAAGGAGGGAAGGAGGAAGGGGGAATGGAGGGAGGGAGGATGGAAAGAAGAAAGGAAGGAGGAAAGGGAGGGAGGGAGGATGAAGAAACGAGGGAGAAGGAAGGAAGGAAGGAAAG
This sequence comes from Pseudonaja textilis, assembly GCF_049901715.1. Classification (NCBI taxonomy): domain Eukaryota; kingdom Metazoa; phylum Chordata; class Lepidosauria; order Squamata; family Elapidae; genus Pseudonaja; species Pseudonaja textilis. The sequence goes on along the minus strand of NC_142008.1, from coordinate 125,706,520 downwards.
ATAGAAAGAAAGAAAAAGAAAGAAAGAAAGGAAGGAAGGAAGGAAGGAATAAAGGAAGGAGGGAGGGAGAAGGGGGAATGGAGGAAGGGATGGAGGGAAGGAAGAAAGATGGAGGAAAGAAGGAGGGAATGGAGGGAAGAAGGGTGGGAGGAATGGGGGAAGGGAGGGAGGAAGTACGGAGGGAGGGAGCGAGAGGGAGAAAGGATGGAGAAGGAACGTCCTCGATGCGCTTGCGTTTCGGGAAAAAGGGGGCAAAGGGGAAATGTGCCTTCGGCTGGTTCCCACCCCCCTCCAGGCAGGGGATGGGATGGATGACCTCAGGCACCCTCCCCATCCTTGGTACCAGAACTCACCTGCTTGGGCAGTGGGGAAGTGACCGTGAATGGCATAACCAGCTTGTTGCTGGGGCAAATACTGCATCGTGGAGAAAGCCGACGGGCCTGGAAACCGGTGGGTGAGTGGGTGGGAGGAAGAGAAAGTGGTCAGATGTTGGTTTAATCCTGGCTTGTTCTGCCCACGTGTCTCAGGGGCCTTTCCCAGACTAACACCCGCCCCCACTTCCTTTCCTCCTGCTTACCTCGGATGGACTGGCTGCTGGCGTAGCTGACGGGCACCGTGTGCTGGCTCTGCCCCACGGCGTAGGGGCTGTGCCCGGTTTGGCTGCTCTGGTACTGCCCGTGTTCCGGGGTGCCAGCCGGGAAAGCCGGCTGGGTTGCAAAATGTCGGGTCTGACAGGGAAAAGAGAAAACCCACCACCACAACCCCCAAAAAAACAAAAAGGGATCAGATGATTCTGGACTTTTTTCTGGATCTTTCTGTCCCAAATATCCCCACCAGAAATTTTCCTCTGAGTTGTAGGCACTGTGGAGGCCATCCTCGACTTACAACTGCTCGTTTAGTGTCCGCTCGAAGTGTTTAAAAAAGTGAGTTAGGACCGTTCCCCCGCCGCTTAAGTTTTCTTTTTGTGTTCTACAGATCGCCTTCAAAGAAGTGAGGGGAGCCGAATGTCAACCCCTAAAATATTTATTTGTTTAGTGTCCGCTCGAAGTGTTTAAAAAAGTGACCTAGGGCCATTTCTACCAGCCGTCACTTAAGTTTTCTTTTTGTGTTCTACAGGTCGCCTTCAAAGAGTGAGGGGAGCCGAATGTCAACCCCTAAAATATTTATTTGTTTAGTGCCCGTCGAAGTGTTTAAAAAGTGACCTAGGGCCATTTCTACCAACTGCCACTTAAGTTTTCTTTTTGTGTTCTACAGGTCGCCTTCAAAGAAGTGAGGGGAGCCGAATGTCAACTCCTAAAATATTTCTCGGGTCTTTTTCGAGTGGCCAACTGATTGGGCGGGGAGGGGGGAGATCAATGCAAATCGAAAGCACACTCCATCAATGGCTTTACAAAGATAGTAACCAGGTGACCGAAGTTTCTGCCGAGCAAAATTCTAGTTGGAGAATGTGATTGATGACGCTTGGCTATGGATGGGTCTTGTTGGAAAATGCGATTTGTGACAGACGCAGGGGGTGGGGTGACGGGGGAAACCAGGGTCAAGGGTGACAATGAATAATGTTACTCAGAGTCAAGTTCACCCAGGCAGTGCCGGACATGTTAATGCCGAATAAATCCTTTTTGGAAGTTTTGGCTCGAGACTCAGGATTTAATTATGGGCGACTGCCGGAATCCTAACACTACAAGCTGGCTGAGAGCCAACCCTCCCAGCTTTTGAGTAAAACACCCCCCATTTGATTTTCCCACCGTTGGGGTCTTTACCGTGATAACCGGCGGCCCGAACATCTGTTTGACACGGTCAGCCGGGATGAGGGTGGTCGCTCTGTTGTGCCCGCTTGGGCTCCCTGTGGAGAAAACGCCCACCGATCCTAATATGAATTGCTGCCTGCCTTGCAATCCTAAAGCCGGTTTGGGCGGCTCATCAACTTATGCTAAAAGGAGTCACACACTCCCCCCCCAGAATAAAGGCAGTCCTTGATTTATGACCATTTCGTTTAGTGGTCGTCCAAAGTTGCAACGGCCCTGAAACAAAAGGGGGACTTCGGACTGTTTTCCCCGTGCTTACGACCACTTGCAGGATCACCCCTGGCTCCTATTTATGACCGTTGCAGTGTGCCCTTGGGGGAATCCCTTTGGTGACCTGGATTCACTTAAGGACCGTGAGCCGCTGCTGTGATTCACTTAGCAACGGCGGCAAGAAAGGTTGTAAAATGAGGGAGGGGGTGGAAATCCACCGAAAAAGCGTTTCATTTAACAACCGAAATGTGGGGGGCTCGAGGGCGGTCGTAAGTCGAGGAGGATCCCTGCAGGGGTAAGCCTCCGACTTAACAGCGGTTCCTTTAGCGACCACCATAAAAAAAAAAATTACGGCCCTTTTCACACGTCCCCCAAAGACTCAAATGCAGACAACGGGCTCCTAGAGGCGACGGCCGACAGGGCAACTGAATCGACTGGTGAGGGTCGCAGCGTCCCGCTTTGCGACCTTTAATGAGTGAAGTCAGTGGGGGCTCACTGAAGAATGGCAGCGATTTGCTTAACTACGGGGTTTTTTTAAAAAAAAGGGAGGAAAATTCATTGAACAGCTCGCGTTTTAGCGACGGAAATCTGGGGTTTGGTCGTAAGCCGAGGACTCCCCTTTTAAATAAAAAAAAATCTGGGGGGTGGGATGGGGCAGAGAAAGGAATAGTCCAATCCTCCTCCTCCCTCTCTCTCTCTTTCCATCTGTTTCTCTGGGGCTGCAGACCCCACCGATGCCCTCCCCCCCACCCTGAGCCTGGATCTCAGCCCCCACCCCACCCCCAATGGAGTCCCTGCCCCTCCCCCAAAGACACCCACCTTGCATGTTGAGGATGTGGGCCCCAGCGTGCACAGCCATCCCCTGCTGGTAGGCCGCCGCCGCCAAGGTGGTCATATCACTGGGGGGAGGAGGGGGGAGGAGAGGAAACGAGAGAAAGATGTCAGTCTCTCCCCCCACCCACCCACCCCCGGCCTTCTCCTTCCTCCTCCTCTTCCTCCTCCTCTTCCTCCCCTCCCCCACAAATCCCATTCCTTTCTAGCACGGATGAGGTTCCCTAGTTGGATCAAGAAATGCCTGCAAATAACCCAACTCAGCATGAAGGACCCCACAGTCCTCCTCCTCCTCCTCCGTCCCCTACACTCCTCTTCCTGCTCCTCCTCCTCCTCCTCACAAACCCCTCTCCCTTCTAGCACGGATGATGTTCCCTAGTTGGGTCACAAACGTCTGCAAGGAAACCACCCAGCTGAGAGAGCACCTTCCTTCCTTCCTTCCTCCCTCATTTTCTCCTTCCTTCCTTCCTTCCCAATTTTTCTCCTCCCTTCCTCAATCCCCACTTTTCCTTCCTTCCTCCCCATTTTCTCTCCTTCCTTCCCTCCTCGCCATTTTCTCCTTCCTTCCTTCCATACTCCCTCCCTATTTTTCTTCCTTCCTTCTTTCCTCCCGCCCCATTTTCTCTCCTTCCTTCCTTCCATCCTCCCTCTCCATTTCCTTCCTTCCTTCCTTCCATCCTCCCTCTCCATTTCCTTCCTTCCTTCCTTCCATCCTCCCTCTCCATTTCCTTCCTTCCTTCCTTCCATCCTCCCTCTCCATTTTCTCCTTCCTTCCTTCCTTCCTTCCTTCCTTCCTTCCATCCTCCCTCTCCATTTTCTCCCTTCCTTCCTTCCTTTCCTTCCTTCCTTCCTTCCTTCCTTCCCTCCCCATTTTCTCTCCTTCCTTCCTCAATCCCCATTTCTCTCCTTCCTCCCTCCCTCCCCATTTTTCCTCCTTCCTTCCTTCCTTTCCTCCCGCCCCATTTTCTCTCCTGCCAGCCTTCAAGATCTTCTGCTACTGCTTTGCATCTTTGGGCTGCCATAAGTAAGGTGGGGGGAGAGAGAGAGAGGACGGGGGGGGATATGGTCTGGGAAGAGCGCTGGAGGAGTTACGTTTTTGTGTTGTGTAAATGAGGAGGCGGGGAGTATAAATTCCTGCTTTCAGGTTTCCATTCCTTGCTTATCTTTCTCTCCTCTGCGCAGCTGCAAACCTTTATCAAAATATGCCAAGGTCAACGGGCAGAGGCCTCATCGCCACCTGAAGACGCCCACATGACGGATATTCAGAACTTTTAACTGGAGGAACCGTTTGATCTATTGGGGGTAGATGTGATTTACGCGCCCATTTCCTCAGATTCAGAATTCGTTTGTTGCTACCACGTGACTTCCAGTAAAAAGATATCTTTTCTCTAATTAAAAGAGTCTGAGTATTTCTTTCTTGGATTTTGAACGGAGCACAGGCTGACACCTTCCTTCTTCCCTTCCTCCCCGTTTTCTCTCCTTCCTTCCTCCCTCTCCATTTTCTCTCGTTCCTTCCTTCCTCCCTCTCCATTTTCTCTCGTTCCTTCCTTCCTTCCTTCCTTCCTCCCCATTTTCTCTCGTTCCTTCCTTCCTCCCTCCCTCTCCATTTTCTCTTCCTTCCTTCCTTCCCATTTTCTCTTTCTTCCTTCCTTCCTTCCTCCCTTTTCTCTCGTTCCTTCCTTCCTCCCTCCCCATTTTCTCTTTCCTTCCTTCCTTCCTTCCTCCCTTTTCTCTTGTTCCTTCCTTCCTCCCTCTCCATTTTCTCTCCTCCCTTCCTTCCCATTTTCTCTTCCTTCCTTCCCTCCCTTCTCACATCGTTGACGTTCCCAGATGGGTCACGAAACGTCTGCAAGGAAACCACCCGGCTCAGAGAGCAACAGAGACCCCAGCCACCAAGTGTTTTACAAGTGACTGGCTCTCCCACGTTTGGGGCCCAGAGGAGACAGAACCCAGAAAGGCCAAATGGTGTCTCTCTCTCTGTCTCTCTCTCTCTCTCTTTCTCTCTCTCTCTGTCTCTCTCTCTCTCTCTCTCTCTCCTGACATCCGTCAACGGCCTGGAAAGCTTCTGTACTGGTTCCCCCCAAGACAGCCTGGGCTCTGTTGGACGCCATGGCTGGACCTGTCGTGGCCAGATCAAAAGTCGGGGGAAGAGGAGGAAGGCTACCCAAGGCCGGGCGTCGTCCTCTGCCCGCCCCCTCCACCTGCTGCAGGGAGGGCAGAGCGAGGAGAGGGAAGGCCCCACCTCTGCTCCTTGCGACGGCGTTTCTCCTCCTCGTGGAGGACTTTCTTGAGCTGGAGGAAGAGCTGATGTTTCTCCTCCTGCAGGGCCTGCAGCTTCTCCTGCAGCTTCAAGATCTGTGGGGTGAGGAAGAGGAGAGAGAGAGAGAGGAAGAGACGGAGGGGTCGGTCTCCCGAGAGTGGGGGGCTCCTCCTCCTCCCCACCGCCGCCCGGCAACCCCCACCTGCTCCTTGGTCTCCTCCAGGGACATGCGCTCCTCCATCTCCTTCTTCCTCCTCCGCTCCTGCTCCTCCTTCATCTTCTGCTCCATCATCTTGTCCACCTCTTCTTCTTCTGCGGGACAGAGGGAGGGGCTGCTACCAAGGAGGGCAGCGCCTGCTCCCCCCTTCACAAAGGCGGCAGGCGTTGGGACCCGCTTGCCAGCTCCTTGGAGGGGAGGGAGGGAGGGAGGGAGGGAGGAGGGAGGATTTTCACCCCCCCTTTTGGCCTTCTCCAACCCCCTCTCCCCATGCCCAAAATGACCCCGGCCGGCCCCGCCCAACGATGAGACTTGGAGGAGCCTGGTCTCTCCCCCCACAAACCGCACTCTCCGCTCCAGGAGCTCTGGGGCCCCTCCCCCAAAGTAGGGGAGGTCCCCCGGCTGCTGAAATGTGTGGAATATCCCCCTCCCCTTCCTCGTTTTAAGATGTGAGATCTGCAGAGAAAGGACTGCAAACCAGGAGGGGGTCTCCAATTAGGGCCATTTTTTTAAAAAAAAATTAAAATAACTATTAAAGATTTAAATATATCTATATATCTATATATCTCTCTCTCTCCTTCTCTCTCTCCTTCTCTCTCTCCTTCTCTCCCTTTCTCTCTCTCCTTCTCTCTCTCTCTATCTACACACACACAATACGTAATATAAGACATTTTGTTACAAGCGAAATGAACGTGAAAGACAAAACACACATAAAACATATATGCTTCTAGCACAATTAGACAGCACGTTCCTTCCTCAAAAACAATTTTTCTAACGTTCCTTTCCCGTTACCGGTCAATGCTCTTAGTCTAACCACTTTATTTTTTCACCCCCCAGCATTCCTTTATATTTTTATTCTCTGGCATTTATCCTTAATCCAACTCTACTGTTTCCCCCAAACTGTACTCTCTTTCGAGTCTGCTTCGTTCTTTAGTTTTTTTGGGGGTAAAGTACGTGCATTTCAGCGCAGTCAAGAACCTTCTGAGTTATCAAATGGCTTGTTGGCATTTGGACACCACTCCCAGCGCGATTCTTCCTGCCGTAATTATAGGAAGAATTAAGTATTTCTTTTGTGTGGTCACCTTTTATCATTCCCGAAGTAACCAGGGCCACTTTTATGGCTTGGGGGACTTCAACTCCCAGAATGCCCCAGCCAGGCAAGGCCCATCCCTCCACTGGCCACAGGGCAACCAAACTTGCTCCTTTGATACGGCCAGATGCCAAAGGAGCAGTAGAGACCACCAGGGGAGGCTCCAAGACCCTTATGCAAGGGGGAACGTCATTTTTTGGAGGGGGAGGGGGTCTACCTTGTTTAGAAGACGAGGGTTCCCCTCCCTCCAGAAGGTCGGGGCCATAGTTGACCGTTTGGGACAAGCCCAGCCTGGCAGGGTCGGCTCCTGGGATGGGACAAGCTTGGCACTTTAATTTGCCTTTGGTGGACTTCAACTCCCAGGAAAACCCCCCATGTCTTTGAGGGGCACATCTGGCCCTGGTCACCATCCCATCCAGCTGTGGGATCCTCTGGTTGGTCAGTCGACAAAGACGTCCAAATCGTAAAGTTTGGCTGAGATTCCAACGGTTAAATTATGTCCAGGGCCTACTAAAGCGAGTAATAATTTAAAAAAAAAGAGAGATTTAAAAGAAAAACAAGGTGGGGTGGGGGAAAACAAGGGAGGGGGGGGTCTTTGGACCATTGGTTTTTTTGCAGACGTCTCAACTAGGGAACGTCACCTGTGGTCGAAGGGAGCAAGGATGGGATTCTTGCAAGGGATTCTGGGAGTTGAAGTCCACGGGGCTTCAAAGGAGCCCAAGTTTGGAGATGCCGGCTCCAAGGTCTCCTTTGGAAAGGGGTGGACTTCAACTCCCAGAATCCACCCCAGCCTGCCATGTTGGTTGGGGGGGATTCTGGGAGTTGAAGTCCACGGGGCTTCAAAGGGGCCGGCGTTGCCCACCCGTTCCTCCGTGGGCGCAGGGAGGCACCGCCAGGCTTGGCATCCAGGAGGGGACCTTCGCCCGGCTTGGGACTGGGAGGAGACCCTGGCTGGAAGGGTGAGGGGCTTGGAAGTCTGGAAGAGGGTCGGTCGGGAATATAGGGGGCCTGCTAGGGCAGGAGGGGTCTGGAAAGGTGGGGGGTGGAATTGGGGGCATCTGAAAGTGGCAACGTGTGTGTGGGAGAGGTGTCAAATGAGGGAGGGGGCTGGGAGTGTGTGTGTGTTTATGTGTGCAAGTGTGTGTGGGGGGCTGGATATGTGGAGGACCTGGGGGTCGGAAGTGGGGGTATTGCAAGTGTGGGTGAGAAGTGGAGGGACTGGAACTGGGTGTGTCTATAAGTGCCTGAAGTGTAGAGAGTGTCTGGAAACATTGGAGGAGTGTTTACAAGTGTGTGTGTGTGTTACAAGCAGGAGGGGCTGGAAATAGGGGCGCTGGAAGTGGAGGGGTCTGTAGATGGGGTCCCATCTGAAAGGAAGGGGGGAATCTCACCATCAAAATTGGCAAAAACGTACCTGAAGCTATTCCCCCAAAATATTGGAAGCGTAATAAGGAAATTGGGAACATACTATCACTTATGGTGGAATTGCAAGAAATCCCAAAATTCTTGGCCGAAAATTCAGAAATTGGACAGTGTGAAATTCAAATCGAATCACAGACCTGATTTTTTTTTTTTTCTGTTGGGAATTAATGTGGGAAAATACAAGAAAGACGCAATATACTTAACTAATCCATGTCACCACAGCCGCAGGGGGAACTTAGGCCCCCAAATTGGAAAGGTGACGAAACACCCGATGAGAGGGAATTAGGAAAATTTGGATGGACAAACTAACTCAAGAATTTAAAAAAAAAAAACCAAAACCGAATCTGATTATTATAAAATTTGGGAAAAGTTTGACCACTAGTTTGGAAAAAAAGGAAGGAACAAGATGATTAAAAGTGACCAAATTTTATGTATCTATGTACATTTGTATCATTCTTTGTACTTGTTAAGGATGGGAGACAGGATGGATGCACCACCTTAAATGTCTTTTCTTTCTTTCTTTTTTAACAAATGGATTGTAAATAAATAGGGATAAGCACTAGATAAGTTAATGATTTACATCAGCACAAATTCTATATATTTGTAAATAATGCACCAAATATTAGTATAAGATGAATGTCACAAACTGCTGATCTTGTAAGGTTTATATTTTTTGTTGTTTGCCTTTTTTTAAAATTATAAAATATTAATAAAGTTTATGTAAAAATGTCTTTTCTTTTTTTGTAGGTCTAATAAAAAATTTTAGAAAGAAAAAGAAAGCAAGGGGGAATCTGCTCCTTGGGGGCTCAAAAGTGGGGGGAGGAAATACGGATGCTGGAAGTGGTGGGTATGCAAATGCAGGGTTTTTTTTGGGAAATGTGGGGAAGGGATTGGAAGTGGAGGGGTCTGTAAGTGGGGGGCCATCTGAGAGGGGAGGAGGTGGAAGTGGGGGGGGCTGGAAAGGCGAGAGGGGCAGCTCTGGTTGTGGGGGGCTGTCTCGCCCTGCAGCTTCCTGGGGGGAGGAGAAGCTGGAACTGTGGAGGGCCTAGGGGAGGTCAAAAATATGGGAGGGGGTGTCTGCAAATGTGGGGGATGGAAGTGTGTTGGGGGCCACAATATGGGGCTGGACTTGAGGGGAGGGGAAATGGGAGTGGTGGGGTCTATATGAGGGCGTGGGGGCCTCTGGAAGTTGAGGGACATCAACCATATGGGGAGGGGGTGTCAGTCAATGGGGAGGGGTTGCAAGTGGGGGGAGGGTGGAAATGGGGGGTCTGGAAGTGGGGCTGTTTATAAGTGGATGAAGTGGAGGAGTCCAAATATGGGGGGGGCTAGAAATGTTGGGGGTGGAGGAAGTGTGTGCAGGGGGTCTCATTATGGGGGCTGCACTTGGGGGATAAGGAAATGGGGGGGTCGGGGTCTCACCCTGCCGCTTTCTCTCCCTCTCCACCATGACGTGCCGGTGGAGGGCGCGGGCCATGGCTGAGGTCAGCTTCGGGCGCTCCAGCAGGGCCGGCATGGCGGCGGTCGCAATCCTCGCGGCGCCCGGAGACCCCCGGGAAGGGGAGGTGAGGCGGGGCAGCAGCGGAACGACGGCGGAGAGACCCTCCCCTTCCCCCGCACCAGGCCTCACTTCCGCTCCGGCGCTTCCTCTTCCGGGTCGCCGCGCTCAGTCCCCGCCTTCGCGCGTAGAAGCCTGGCTGGAGGAGGCGGGCCTGCATGCAAATAAGATGGCAGTGGGCGTGGCTTACTTTCGCCCCCCCGCGCGTAGAACCCTTTCAGGAGGCGACGTAGGGAAGAGGGAAAGGGGCGGGGCCAGCATGCAGATCCAGGCGGTGGGTGTGGCTTCCTTCCGCACGCTCCGCGCCTGGAATCATATCAACCGGAGGCGTATGGAAGATTAATAGGCGTGGCCTGCATGCAAATAGACCTGCGGTGGACGTGGCTTCTTTTCGCACCGTCCACCCTCCCCATCCCGCCCGTAGAAGCCTGGCAGGAGGCGCCGTAGGAAAGAAAAGGGGGCAGGGCCTGCATGCAAATAGATGGCGGGGGGCGTGGCTCCCCCACGTAGAACCCTGGCAAGAGGCGGTGTAAAGGAATAGAAAAAGGGCGGGGCCTGCATGCAAATAGACCTACGGTGGGCGCGGCTTCCTTTTGCATCACCTCCTCTTGCAGCAGGGAAGGGGGAGAAATTAGGGAACCCCCCCACTTATAACCCCCCTCCCCAGCCATGGGGTGCCCCCAAACCCCCAGCCTGGGAAGAAGCCCCCTCTTTTCACCCTGCTTGACACTTTTTCCTGCCACAAACAACCCTCTTGAAAGGTAGGACAATGGGGGGGGGGAGGCAAAGCACCCAGAAACTGGCTCAGTGGGGTGGGGGGGTGACGGTGGTGGGGACACTTCGGAGGAGGTAAGCAGGAGCCCCTTCCTATCAAAGCTGGAAATGCAGAGTGGGGTGGTCTAGATGCTCTCATGGCATGGGGGAATCCTATTTTTTTTGGGGGGTGTTAATTCTGCAGCTTGGTTTGGTTTGGGCAACTCAACACCATGCTAAAAGCCATTTTAAGAGAGGTTGGACTTTCACTCCCAGAATGCCCCAGCCCAGCTTGGCTGTCAGTGTGGGTAGGGGAGGGGGCTTTGCTTGAGAAAAATTTGTCCAAAAAAGGGATTAGACACCCCCCCCCCCCGCTCCCCTCAAAAAATAAAAAATTCCAGACACCTTTTAAAGGGAAGTCAATCCTCACATTAATGGGAAGGGAGGGGGGGTGATCTGAAGCACCTTGGAATTCGGAGGGGCTCCTTAGATCATCTAGTCCAGCCCCCTTTTGCTTTCCTGTAGGCACCCTGATAAATTGGGCCCACCCCTCTGCTTGCAGCTGTTCCATGGAAAGGGGTCTCTGTGCCCTCCCTCGAGCCTCCCGCTGTATAGTACCTGGAATCTTCACCTAAAACAATGTTGGCTGTTTAGCACTGGGATGGGAGACCACCAGGAGATCTCTGGAATGAGAAGAAATTGTCAGGAAACCAAATACATTCTAATGTTTTTAAACATGTTTTTTGCAGTTGATTCAATTACCAACTCGCATGCAAGCTGGCAAATATGTCTTTTTCACCGCAATAATGCAGGTAGTCCTCGACTTACGGCGGTTCATCTAGTGACTGTTCACAAAGTTGCGACGGCACTGGGGAAAAAAAGGAACTTCGGACTGGGTTTCTGCCTGGGCAGCAGCAACATCCCTGCGGTCACATGGGCCAAACTCAGACACTTGGCAACTGACTCACATTAACAACAGTTTTTTTTTTGAAAACAATTTTATTGTTTTTTTAACAAACAAACAAACAGACAAAACATAAAAACATCAGCTCTCATCCGTACTTATGTACAAACAGTGTGTCAGTTGGTTCATCAGTTTTGTGCATTCATTTCATAGTCATAATTACAATTACCTTACATAATAAGTCTTATTATCAATCCAAACTTATATATCCTCATATCATTATAAAAAAAAGATTTGACTATACTTTTATTCAATCATGCCTTATGAGATAACTATGATTAAAGTAATTTATTCTATAACAAATCATATAATCATACCAATTCTATCCTAAAAAAAGAAAGAAAAGAAAAAACATTTTATAAATATCAAATACCAGAAGAAAAAAGAAAAGTGAAATCAATAATATTCCTTATTGTCTAACATTCTAAATATTCTATTTTTGTATTTCATCATCCAGCCATTGATAGAAAAGGTCCCAAATTATATAAAATTGTTTATCTTCTTGCTCTCTAATTTCAAATGTCAATCTACTCATCTCAGCACATTCCAATATTTTCTTGATAACTTCTTCCTGCAATGGAATTTTCTAATTTTTCCAATTTTTTGCAAATACAATCCTAGCCGCAGTTAATACATTCACAATCAAATATTTCAAATCTTTACTATAAACATCTGGTAAGATTCCCAATAAGAAAAACTCCGGTTTCAAGTCTATATGCTTCTTTGTCATTTTTTCCAACCACATGCGGATTTTAGTCCAATATTTTCTAACATCCTCACAAGTCCACCACATATGGTAGTATGAACCAGGTTTCTGATGACATTTCCAACATTTTTCCGATTTGTTCTTGAACATTCTTGCTATCCTTGTCGGGGAAAATGCCACCTGTAAAACATCTTATACAAGTTTTCTTTATAGGCTGTAGACATTGTCATTTTATAGTTTTGCAACCATAATTTCTGCCATTTCTCTAAGTCAATCCCATATCCAAAATTCCTCCCCCAGGCAATCATAGTTTCTTTAACTTGTTCTTCCTCTAGCTTAATTTCCAATAAGTAAACCATATAATTTTTTAATCACCTTTTCATCAGTACCCATCAAAATCTTATCTAAATCTTATCATAAAATCCCTCTGTTTTGGAATCCTCATCATACCTTGACTGTATTTGCACATATGAAAACCAATTCATCTGTACACCTTGTTCCTCTAATTTTTGTATCGATTTAAGTTCACCCTTTTCATCTAATAATTCCCCATAACTAACTGTTTGTTCCTCTTTATAGATTATAGGATAAGAAAAAGCTTCTATCGTCGATAACCAAACTGGAATTTTCAAATAACATTGTTTTTTTATCTTCTCCCAGTTTAACCACAAAGACTCCCGTATATAATGTCTTCTAAAATAGCCCTGTGTTTTGGTTCCCTTATACCATAGAAAAGCATGCCAACCCAACAGCAAATCATGACCTTCTAATGTCAACAATCTAGTCTTCCTTAATGTTATCCATTCTTTAACCCACATCAAGTTTGCAGCTTGATAGTACAACTCCCAATTAGGCAGGCCAAACCCTCCTCTAGTTCTAGCATCCTGCAAGAGCTTTAACTTTATCCTTGCCATATATACTTCAATACAATTTTATTTAAGTCCTCAAAATAGTCTTTCCCGAGCCTAATTGGTATTGTTTGAAACAAAAATAGGATTCTGGGTAGAATATTCATCTTAATTGTTGAAATCCTCCCTATTAATGACAATTGTAAGTTTTCCCATTTCTTCAAATCTAGGGCTATCTGTTGTTTAATAGTTATTCTCTTTTAATGTACTACATCTTGGCGTCAAATATTTCCCCAAATACTTAACCTTGTTTGTGACTTGGATTTTCCACAATTCTGCTAATTCTTCCCTTTGTCTTAGTAACATATTCTTTGACAAAATCTTTGTTTTATCTTTATTTATTTTCAGACCGGCCACCTCACCATATATCTCTATCTTTTCCAGCGGCTTCAAGGCTGTCTCTATGGGATCTTCTAAGATAAAGTCTAGGTCATCTGCAAAGGCTTGTAATTTAAATTCTTCCTTTTTGATTTTCATTCCTTTTATAGTTTTATCTTCTCTAATATTTCTATTCAACACTTCCAAAGTCAGTACAAATAACAAGGGAGAAAGGGGACAACCTTGTCTTGTGCCTTTTCTTATATTAATAGAGTCTGTAAACAACAGTTTGTGATGTTACGGAGTCACGTCATCCCCTTTTTGCGACCTTCAAAACAGGAAGCCGGATTCACTTAACAACCAAGTCCCTGACTTGTCAACAGTGGTGGTTCATTTAACAACAGTGGCAAGCTGTTACTAATTCAAGCTGAATAGTCAAGACCTTGTTGATGATCCAAATTCTGTCAAGGACCTTGGAGTTCTCATCTCTAATGATCTAAGTGCTGTGGCCCATTGTAACTACAGAGCCCAAAAGGCATTAAGAGTTGTTAACCTCATCCTACGTTGCTTTCTCTCTGGTAATATCACACGACTAACTAGAGCATACAAAACATTTGCTAGACCAATACTTGAATACAGCTCATCAGTCTGGAACCTACATTACGTATCTGATATTAGCACAATTGAGAAAGTCCAGAAATATTTCACAAGAAGAGTTCTCCACTCCTCTACTCGTTGTAGAAGACCTTATGCCACCACCAGACTCGAAATTCTTGACCTAGAAAACCTTGAATTACGCCGTATTCGGTCTGATCTAAGTATGGTATATAAAATCATACATTGCAGTATCCTGCCTGTCAATGAGTACTTCAGCTTCAACCACAACAACACAAGAGCACACAATAGATACAAACTCAAGGTAAACTGCACCAAACTTGATTTCAGCAACAGAGTGGTCAGTGCCTGGAATCCTCTACCTGACTCTGTGGTTTCTTCCCCAAACCCCAAAACTTTAACCTCAGACTGTCTACTCTTGACCTCACCCCTTTCCTAAGAGGCCTGTAGGGGGCGTGCATAAGCGCACCAACGTGCCTATTGTTTCTTTTATTTTTCTTATTTGTATCCATTTCATGTATTCATAACTATGTCGATATTTATACCTGTTATCTTATAATTGCTTGACAAAATAAAATAAATAAAAATAAATAAATCTCTGCTGATGTGAAGATCCTGTGGAGCTGATAAAATTGGAGGCTGTTCTCCAACCAGGCAGCCAGCTTGCCGAGGCTCAATTCTTTGGACAATTACCTGGGACATACAACTAACTACCTTCACTTCCAGGCGTCCAAGGGTTGTGGTGATCTCACACACGCGTGTGCACAAGGATAGGACAAGCATGATGTTTCTTACCCACCCTTGAAGATCTGATGATCATGGCAGACTGGGTATCTGTGGGTGGTCTCTTTTCCCTAGCGATCTTTCACCATGTCAGTTTATTATTTATAAGTAACTAGCTCGATCCCCGTGCTTCGCTACGAAACTCTGTGGTCGGGCTTAGTTTTGGGGGAGGAAAATAAGGGGAGAAGAATTCTGCCTCTGCCTACCAGCATCCATCGGCATTCATCTGGCTAGCATCCTGTCAGTGTGGGAGAGAGTGGAGGGCTGTTTGGAAACTGAAAGAGTAGTTGCTGGGTGAGCAAGGAGACAGCAAGGAGCCTGGGCGTGGCTTAAGTCAACTGTTCTGTACTAAAGCTGCTTGTTGCTCTGAAAGTGAAAGTGAAACTCCTCCACTTGTGTTTTGCCTTTGGAAGAGATTCCTTTTCAGGTGGGGAGTAGAACTTCTTAGCATCAGAGCATGTTGATGATAATAATAATAATAATAATAATAATAATAATAATAATAATAATAATAATAATATAGGAAATGCTAATGTTCTGAGGGCCATTTTGAAAAATCCTTTCTTAGTGAGTACCTAGAACGCAAGAGGAACAGACTTGCCAAATTTCAAGTTTGTAGACTTTATGGTTCTGGAGATTTTGTGATGATGCGTGAGGGGCTTAGTTTTGGGGGGAGGAAAATAAGGGGTGGGTGGGAAATTCTGCCTCTGCCTACCAGCATCCACCAGTATTCATCTGGCTAGTGTCCTGTCAGGATGTGAGAGTCGAGGGCTGTTTGGAAACTGAAAGAGTATTTGCTGTGTGAGTAAGGAGACGACAGCAAGGAGCCTGGGCGTGGCTTAGCTCAACTGTTCTGTCTTAAAGCTGCTTGGGGCTCTGAAATTGAGACTGAAACTCCGTTCCTCTGCTTGTGTTTTGCCTTTGGAAAAGATTTCTTTCCAGGTGGGGATTAGAACTCCTTGGAATCAGAGCCTGTTAATAATAATATAGGAAATACTCTAAATGCTCTGAGGGTCATTTGGAAAAATCCTTTCTTAGGGAGCCCCTAAAAGCCGAGAGGAACATACGGGCCCAATTTCAAGTTTGTAGGCTTTACGGTTCTGGAGATTTTGTGATGATGCGTGAGGGGCATTTCCCTTTTTATATATGTATATATATAGATATACTATGTGGAAAGGTTATTCTATTCTACTATATTATAATGTGTGAGTGGCATTTTGCTTTCATATAGAGAGAAATTAGGATTCTTTATTCTGATTTGAGGTCGGTACCGATAATCCTCCATTTTACAACCAAACCTTTAGCAACTGCTCCAAGTTACGGACGTTCCTCGCGCTTACGACCGTGATGGCATCCTTACAGTCGCGGGATCGAAATGTAGGTGCTGGGGGGGGTTGTATTTATGACGGGGGTCTTCCTTTGTGACTGTCCCAGGTGGCTTCGGGCAAGCAAAGTCAATGAGGGAGGCCAGATTCACTTAATGACTGCCTGATTAACAATTTGCTGTGATTTGCTTTTGTGAAGTGAGTTTTGGCCCCATATTACATTCCTTGCCGCCGTTGTTGTGGGAACCACTGCAGTTCAGTGAGGAACCTGGTCGCTAAGCGAATCCGTCTTCCCCATTGATTTTGCTCGTCAAATGGTCGCAAAAAGAGATCCTGTCTCTCTCTCTCTCACACACACATCTCTGGGATACTGAAACCGTCGTAAGTACATGCCAGTTTCCAAAGGTCTGAATTTTTGATCATGGTGGATGCTGCAACGGTCGTTAAGAGGGCAAAAAACGGTCCTACGTCGCTTTTTTTCAGTGCCGTCGCAACTTTCGAAGGGACACTAAACGATTTGTAAGTCCAGGACCATCTAATAAAAAAAAAAATGCACAAAAGTTGCAGAACGGACACTAAACGAACGGTTGTAACTCCAGGACCGCCTAATAATTTAAAAAAAAAGAAGAAAAGCACTACAATCGCAGAGGTCTCGTTCATAATTTGCTTTTGGGATCTGCTGTTTTCCGGGTGCTCAAATCCGAATTTATTTTCTCCTCTGGAGCCTTGTTTTATTTCTCACTTTATTCGAAACCTGGGGAGTGACACGTCATAAATAAGAGGACAGGAAAATTGCATAGGGGTGTGTGTGTGTGTGCGTGTTATTAAATCCCATTTGTGTGTGTGTGTGTGTGTGTGTGTGTTATTAAATCCCATTTGTGTGTGTGTGTGTGTTATTAAATCCCGTTTGTGTGTGTGTGTGTGTGTTATTAAATCCCATTTGTGTGTGTGTGTGTGTGTGTTATTAAATCCCATTTTTTTTGTGTGTGTGTGTTATTAAATCCCATTTTGTGTGTGTGTGTTATTAAATCCCATTTGTGTGTGTGTGTGTTATTAAATTCCATTTTTGTGCGTGTGTGTTATTAAATCCCATTTTTGTGTGTGTGTGTGTTATTAAATCCCATTTGTGTGTGTGTGTGTGTTATTAAATCCCATTTGTGTGTGTGTGTGTGTTATTAAATCCCATTTGTGTGTGTGTGTGTTATTAAATCCCATTTGTGTGTGTGTTATTAAATCCCATTTTTTTTGTGTGTGTGTGTTATTAAATCCCATTTTTTGTGTGTGTGTGTGTTATTAAATCCCATTTGTGTGTGTGTGTGTGTGTTATTAAATCCCATTTGTGTGTGTGTGTGTATTATTAAATCCCATTTTTGTGTGTGTGTGTGTGTGTTATTAAATCCCATTTGTGTGTGTGTGTGTTATTAAATCCTATTTTGTGTGTGTGTGTGTGTATTAAATCCCATTTTTGTGTGTGTGTGTGTGTGTGTTATTAAATCCCATTTGTGTGTGTGTGTGTGTGTGTGTGTGTGTGTGTTGGGGGAAGTCACCAAAGACGCAAGACAGAAAACTGGTTGAACTGTGGTTTATAAACCTCCGAGAGGGCCGGGGGGGGGGGGGAGAGAGAAAGGGAAACAATTCATTTTTTCGGGTGGGGGGAAGAGGAAATAATAATAATAATAATACATCCATAAAACAAGCCCCCACAGCTTCCAACAAATGTAAAAACAAAAACAAAAAGGTAATTCTCGCCCCCGCCCCCCCAAACAAATAAAAGTGAAAGAAGCAGCATAAATAGCATTTAAAATACAAATTAAAATACAAATTAAAATACAAATTAAAAAGAGGGGAGAAATGGGATGAGGACATCCTTTCCATGGGCCCCCCTGAATAAAATTCACATTTTTTTCTTTTTCCTGACGATGAGCACATCAATAAATAAGGGGAGCGGGGGCGGGGGAGGAGGAGGGTGTGTGTGTGTGTGTGTGTGTGTGTGAGAGAGAGACACACACACTACACACACACCCCAAATCCTGTTAAAAGGGGGCAGGAGAACGAAAGAAGAAAATAAGACGCGTCGTTTGTTTGTTTTTTTAAAATGGGGAGGGCACCTTCCCCCCCAAAAAAAAATGGTCTTGAGGGGCTTCCGTGAGGGGGTGGGGAGAAATCTGTGCCGCCTTCTGGTGGGGGGAGGGGGAGGGGAGGGGAGAGAAAAAAAACCCGTCGCAAAATGAGGAATTTGCATTTTAGGCCCCCCTGCCCCCGCCCCATCCAAGGCCCGCAAGCCGCTTCTGTAAATCTGCTCCCACCCCCCACCCCCAAGAATGAGGGAGGGGGACGAGTGGGGTCGTTTGTAGCAAGAAGAGACCCCCCACCCCCAAAATGTTCTTTTAATCCAGAACTCTGATTAAGGGGAGGGGGTTGAGATTAAACTCCCCTCCCTCCCCGGTGTTTTCTTAAGTGCCTGCCCAGGGGAGGGGAGTCTCCCTCAAGGAAGATGAGCGCCCCCCTCCTCTGCCCCAAAAGACCCTTCCCCAAGGAAATAAACGGAGATGGCCGTAGGTCTGTAAAAATCCCCCCACCGCTTCCCGGGGAAGGGGACAGATGGGGAAAGGGGCTTCTGAAAGACCCTTCCCCACATTCTTTTGTGGCAACTCAAGACCCTCCCCTTTTTCCCACCCCCACCCCCCACACAAACCCTCTTTCATGCTCTTAGCGGTTTCCCAAGCCCCTCCCACCGCTGTCCCCGTTAGCTTGTGTCTGTGCAAAAGAAAATAAAAGGAGGCGAAGAGCCCCTCCCCAAGAAGAAGCCCCCAAGACCCCAATAATGTTCTCTCCCGAAAGGGAGTCCTCCTCCGTCTGGCTGGAAAAGTTGACACGCACACACCCCCGCCCCGGTTCCTTCTCCTCTTGCCGTCCGTCTCCAGCCGGTTCTGTGCCGTTGTGGTGGTGAGGGGGGTTGGCAACACTGCGGAGGGCCAAAGGCGGCCGGAGGGAAGGGTTGGTGGTCTCACTCCACACGGATGAGCAGGCCGAAGAGAACCGTAGCACCTTTCTCCTTGGTGACCCACTCGATCTCGGCACTGCTGAAGCGGGGGTCCACGGGCTCGGGGGCGGCCTGGGTCGGGGGGCAGACCTTGTAGGAGCCAGGACGGACGCATACCTGCAACGCCACCTGGGCCGAGTGCTGTCGGTGAGATTTGGGGTCTTTGAATCTGGGAGGGAGGAGAAAAAAAACATGGCTGGGCTTACTTACATGCCGAGATCGACAGTCTGAAGGTGGGGAGTCAGTCAAGCTCAAAATTCTGAAGGAAGTCTGGAGGCCGCAGGTGGAATAAAAATTGATGTTTTTTTAAAAATTTAAACTGGATTTTTTAAAAATTTAAACTGGATTTTTTTTATTTAGATCAGATTTTTTAAAAATTTAAATCAGATTTTTTTATATCAGATTTTTTAAAAAAATTAAATTAGATTTTTAAAAATTTGAACTAGATTTTTAAAATTTAAATCGGATTTTTAAAATTTAAATCTGATTTTTTATATCAGATTTTTTAAAAAAATTAAATCAGATTTTTAAAAATTTGAACTAGATTTTTAAATTTTAAATCGGATTTTTAAAATTTAAATCTGATTTTTTAAAAACAATTTAAATCGGATTTTTCTTAAATTTAAACTGATTTTTTAAAATTTAAATCATATTTTTTTCTTTAAATAGGATTTTATTTAAATTAAAGGGTGACAATGGATTATATATCTCAGAGTCGGCTACACCCAGGTAGTCCTGAACATGTTAACTCCCAATAAATCCTTTGGAAGTTTTACAAGTTTGGCTGGAGACTCAGGATTTAATTGGAATCTTGACAACCAGGTCTTATTTTCGGGGAAACACTGTATGTTATGTACCGCCCGGCTGCCATTTTGACTTATTTGCAGGTTTTCCTCCTCCCCAGGTCGCGATCAGACATCTTCCGGTATCCCCGCCCCGCCCCCACCAAGCTGTCCACGCGTGACACCTACTGCACTTTGGTGGCAAAAGGCTCCAGTCCCGCGTAGCGCAGGGTGGGCGAGAGAAGGACGTGGTGGGCTTCCTCGCGCCCCTGGACGCTGTTCTCCTCCGCCTCCAGGTAGACCCCATTGGGGCCGCTGCCCGGGCCCCCTCCCTGTGGATCAGCCTTCACCGGGCGGCAGCTCAAGATGGACGTGATCCCTGCGGGGCAAGGAAGGAAGGGGGTACCATTGCAGTGGGGGGAGTTTTTTGGGGGCCGGGCGGTTGGAGGGCTGACCCACATCACCCCAAATGGTTGAAGGGTAGCGAGGGGGCTCAGCCAGTCATAAAAAGAGAGCAAATCGGCGAGAGTCCCGTTGACCCCCAAATCTTCTCCCTCAGACCCCCATTTTGGGGTCCCTCAATACAATACTAGGTGTAATTCTGGGGGGAGGGGAGAACCCCCCTCTTTTCTTGACTCCTGAACTGACTGTCCCCGCATCTCTCTCAGATTTTCGGAAGGGATTTGCCATGGGGTCCTTTCGAGGGCTGAGAGAGACTGGCTGGCCCGGGCTGGCTTCGGGTCGAAGGCAGGACTAGAACTCCCAGCCTCCCAGTTTTCGGAAAGGGGTGGCCGCTGTGTACTTTTGAGGGCTGAGATCACCCAGCTGGCTTCGCACCGAAGTCAATACTAGAACTCCCGGCCTCCGGTTTTCGGAAGGGGATGCCATTGCGTCCTTTTGAGGGCTGAGAGAGACCGGCCGGCCCAAGATCACCCAGCTGGCTTCGCACCGAAGTCAATACTAGAACTCCCAGTCTCCTGGCTTTCGAAAGGGGGTTGCCATTGCGTCCTTTTGAGGGCTGAGAGAGAGACCAGCCAGCCCGAAGTCACCAGGTTGGTTTTGTACTGAAGTCAATACTAGAACTCCCAGCCTCCTCGTTTTCGGAAGGGGTTTGACGCTGCACCCATTTGAGGGCTGAGAGAGACTGGCCAGCCCAAGAGAGCAATACTAGAACTCCCAGCCTCCCGGCCTTCGAAAGGGGTTTTGCCACTGCGTCCTTTTGAGGGCTGAGAGAGACTGGCTGGCTGGAGATCACACCTGGCCTCATGCTGAAGCCAATACTAGAACTCCCAAGTCTCCTGGTTTCTCGCCTGGCCCCTTCGCTTACCAGGCACCAGTTCCCCTTGATCCAACATGCGGCGCACGGCTCCGATGCTCGTCCCATGGTAGGCTATGTGCCACTTCTTCGAAGTGCTGGCCACGTCCAGGCGGGGGTTTATTCTGCAAGGAACAATGGGTGGGTGGGAGAAAACCCGGAGGGTCCCGGAACCAGGAAGAAGGAAAACCCTCCCTAAACGAGGCCCGCGACAGCTTCATCTTCATACATACTTAACTTATGACCACAACGGAGCCCCCAATGGCCATCGCTAAACGAGATGGCTGTTAAGTTTTGCAACCTTTCTTGCCGCGGCCGTAAAAGCGGATCACGGTGGGCAACCGGCCGTCGGGACTCCCGATAAGCAAAGCCCCTTTGCTCCACCTTACGAGCTTCCTTAACCCCCAGGGGTTAAGCCAATCACTGAGGCCGCTAAGTGAGTCGTGCAGTCGTTAAGCAAAGCTGGCTTCCCCGCTGCTTGTCAGTTGGTTGCGAAACGGGGGAGGACATCACTGCGACCATCGTAAACAGAAACCAGTTGCCAAGGCCGTTAAGTGTGAAACACGGTCCCAAGTTCCCTTTTTTTCCCCCAAACTACCGCTAACCGAGCAGTCGCAAGTAGAGGACCACCCCGCCCTGCCCCTAAAGGTACCTGAGGCTGAAGTGGCACCACCCGAAGGGCAAGGCGTAGTCCCGGGGGCTCCCCCGCTGTAGTAGGCCTCGTCCCCTCGCAGCTTGTGGCACGACTCGCAGTAGCAAAGGCTCAGCTTGGGGTCTTCGGCGAAGTAGGCCTCTGTGGGGGGCGAGATTTAGGGATATTGGGGTGGGGGGAAAGAACACGGTTGGAAGGTGGCCCAGAGGAGCTCGGACAGGAATTCGTTCGTATTTCTCGGTGTGGGATCTGTGTGTGTTGTGTGTGTATTTTTGGAAAAAGGAAAGTTTCCATTTCGTTTTATGATTTCATGGCATTGCATTTCGTTTTTTAAAATTATTATTTTACAAAAACATCCAAATCACCCTCAATGACTTTAGGCAAGTTGCAAAGAGAATAGCCCAACACCAGAATAATTAAAAACACAATAACCACATGTCCCCTATAGCTATTTGAAGAAAAGATGCATGCATGTATGTATGTATATATGTATCTCTCTCTGTCTCTCTCTGCATCTATCTCTCTATCTCTCTCTATCTATGAATCTATCTATCATCGATCTATTTCTATCTCTCTATCTCTCTATCTATCTATCTATATCTATCATCTATCATCTATCTATCTCTATCACTTATCTATCTATCATATCTCTCTACCAATCATTTACCTATCTCTCTATCATTTATCTGTATCTATCATCTATCTATCTATCATCTCTATCTATCAATCATCTATCTATCTATTTTCTATCTATTTATCTATCATCTCTCTCTATCAATCAAATCTCTATCTCTCTGTCATCTATATCTATCATCATCATCTATCATCTATCTATCTATCTATATCTATCATCAATCTATCTATGTCTATCATCTATCTATCATCTATCTTTCATCTCTCTCTTTCTCTCTGTCATCTATATCCATCCATCCATCCATCTACCTATCTATCTATCTCTATCATTTATCTCTATCATCTCTATCTATCATCTATCTATTTATCTATCATCTCTATGAATCATCTCTCTATCTGTCATCTATCATCATCTATCTATATCTATCTATCTATCTATCTATCATCTATCTATCTATCTATCTATCTATCTATCTATCTTTCATCTATCTATCAATCTATCTATCTATCATCTATCATCTATCTATCTTTCATCTATCTATCATCTATCTATCTATCTATCTATCTATCTATCTATCATCTATCTATCTATCTATCTTTCATCTAAGTCTATGTATATCTATCTATCTATCTATCTATCTATCTATCTATCTATCTATCTATCTATCTATCTATCTATCTATCTATCTATCTATCTATCTATCTATCTATCTATCTATCTATCTATCTATCTATCTATCTATCTATCTATCTATCTATCTATCTATCTATCTATCTATCTATCTATCTATCTATCTATCTATCTATCTATCTATCTATCTATCTATCTATCTATCTATCTATCTATCTATCTATCTATCTATCTATCTATCTATGTATCTATCTATCTATCTATCTATCTATCTATCTATCTATCTATTTATGCATCTCTCTCTCTATCTAAAGAAAAAGTATATCTGTCTGTCTGTCATCTCAAGAAAAGATCTATCCTATCCATCCATTCCCCACCCCACCCCAATATACATCTATTTAGAAAATGGATACGGCTGCCTAACGAACTGCCTTGGTGTTGAGGTAAAACCTCAGATTAAAAACCCCCCAATGAATCCCCCCGCCCCCGGCATCAATCAAACCAGCTCTTCCATGGGCTCCGTAACCTGCTTGGGGCCTCCAGGCGCTTTGGCAAAATTGTGTCTTTGGGGCCTTTCAAGAGACTGTCAAAGTGGGGGGGTGGGGGGGAGGCAATCTGACCTCCTCAGGGCTGGGCTTCCCCAGGGAGGGACAACCACCATGGAAAAGGCGCTTCTCCTGGGTCCCCCCAGATAGAGCCCCTGCCTCCTTGTTCCGGTGTAACCAGGAGAAGATTTAATTTATATCAGGGGTCTCCAACCTCGGCCCCTTTAAGACTGGAGGACTCCAACTCCCAGAATTCCCCCAGCCAGCTTCGCTAAGACTTCAACTCTCTCTGCCTGCTTCCTCTCTTGTCATCCCTTCCTCTGCAATCTCTCCGCTCTAGGGCAGAGGTCTCTAACTTTGGCAACTTTTAAGACTCTTGGACTTAGACTCCCAGAATCCCCCATTCAACCATGCCTGTTGTTGTTTTTCCCTCCTGCTCCCTAGAGTGGAGTGATTGCAGAGGAAGGGATTACACGAGAGTAAGCAGGCATACAGAGTTGAAGTCTTAGCAGAGCTGGCTGGGGAATTCTGGGAGTTGGGAGTCCGCCAGGCTTAAAGTTGCCAAGGTTGGAGACTTCTGCCCTAGAGCAGAGAGATTGCAGAGGAAGGGATGACAGAGTAAGAGGGCAGAAGTCAGAGGAAGGGATGACAAGAAAAAGTGGGCAGATTGCAGAGGAAGGGATGACAAGAGAGTAAGAGGGCAGAAGTCAGAGGAAGGGATGACAAGAAAAAGTGGGCAGATTGCAGAGGAAGGGATGACAAGAGAGAAAGCAGGCAGATTGCAGAGAAAGGGATGACAAGAGAGTAAGAGGGCAGAAGTCAGAGGAAGGGATGACAAGAAAAAGTGGGCAGATTGCAGAGGAAGGGATGAGAAGAGAGAAAGCAGGCAGCCTGCAGAGAAAGGGATGACAAGAGAGTAAGAGGGCAGAAGTCAGAGAAAGGGATGACAAGAGAGCAAGCAGGCAGCTTGCAGAGGAAGGGATGACAAGAGAGGAAGCAGGAGGATCGCAGAGGAAGGGATGACAAGAGAGAAAGCTGGCAGATTGCAGAGGAAGGGATGACAAGAGAGTAAGAGGGCAGAAGTCAGAGGAAGGGATGACAAGAGAGCAAGCAGGCAGCTTGCAGAGGAAGGATGACAAGAGAGGAAGCAGGCGGATCGCAGAGGAAGGGATGACAAGAGAGAAAGCAGGCAGAGAGAGTTGAAGTCTTAGTGACGCCGGCTGGGGAATTCTGGGAGTCGGAGTTCACAGGTATTAAATCAGG
The DNA here is from genome assembly GCF_049901715.1 of Pseudonaja textilis. Classification (NCBI taxonomy): domain Eukaryota; kingdom Metazoa; phylum Chordata; class Lepidosauria; order Squamata; family Elapidae; genus Pseudonaja; species Pseudonaja textilis. Next base: position 125,681,891 of record NC_142008.1, on the reverse strand, counting down.
GGTCTCCAACCTTTGCAACTTTAAATTGCCAAGGTTGGGGACTCCTTATTTAAGACTTGTGGACTTCAACTCCCAGAATCCCCCATTCAACCATCCCTGTTGTTGTTTTTTCCCTCCTCCTCCCTAGAGCGGAGCGATTGCAGAGGAAGGGATGACAAGAGAGGAAGCAGGCAGAGAGAGTGGAAGTCCTAGAGAAGCTGAATGGGGGAATTCTGGGAGTCGGAGTCCACGAGTTCTTTCCCCGCGGAGCCGGGAAGCTGTCACCTGGCAAGAGTAGCAGATCCTTGAAGCGGGCGCAGAGGGAGTGATACTCGCAGATCTTGGTGGGGTTCATGTCCACGGGGGGCTCCAGCAAACACTCTCCTTGATGCCTGGCGGGGAGAAGGCTTCGGTGAGGCTCAAGGACCCCAAAAGAGGCGAAGGCCACCTCGTTTAGAGAAGACACCCCCTCAAAAAAAAAAAAAAAAACCCAGAGGAAATGCTCCTCCCCCCAAAATGACAAAACCGCCAAGACGGCGGTGGGACCCGCAAGCAACACACTTTGAGTTTGTTTCGAAGCCAAGGAGTGAGAAAACAACGGTCAACCCCTGGGACGGAGGCCGCCTTTGGACGTTGTGGGAGCTTCGTCCTTGGAGGCTTTCAAGTTGGACTGCCATTGGCCAGGAACGGGGTAGGGTGTCCTGTTTGGGCAGGAGGGGTTGGACTAGATGACCAATAAGGTCCCTTCTAACTCTGTTGTTCCGTTCTTTCTTTTCTTTCTCTCTCTCTCTCTTTTTCTTCCTCCCTTTCTCTAATTTCTTCCTTTCTTTCAGAAATGGCTGTAGGGTCTTCTGCTTGGGCAGGAAGGGGTTGGACTAGATGACATCCAAGGTCCCTTCCAACTTATTCCTTCCTTCCTTCCTTCCTTCTTTCCTTCCAGAAATGGTGTAGGGTCTCCTGCTTGGGGGTTGGACTAGATGGCCTCCAAGGTCCCTTCCAACTTATTCCTTCCTTCCTTCCTTCCAGAAATGGTGTAGGGTCTCCTGCTTGGGGGGGTTGGATTAGATGACCTCAAAGGTACCCTCTGTTCATATCTGTGAAGGATTGTAAAAGGGGGAAACGAAAGAGCTCCCGGAAGCCCGCACCCCCTACTCACCATCCACCATGTCGGCCTTCTCCATGTCCCCCTGTCCTTGGGGGTCCATGCCCTCCGCTCCTACTGCCAGCGTCTCGTTGGTCACGATGGTGACCTAGCCAAAAAAACCCCCAAAACCCCAGGTTTTTTTTTTTTTGAGTCAGTCAAACGAGTGCGGGGCTTCATTTTTTATGACCGTGGCGAAGAAGGCCGTTTCAAACGGGGCCCCCCAAACTCGCTCAACAAACAAGGGAAATTGGGGACGCCATTGGGGGTGAGGGCAGGGGTAGGATTCAAATTTTGTAACAACCATGGGCGTGGCCTAATTTGTAGGTGTAGCTTGGTGGTCACGTGACTGGCTGGGGGTGGCTTGTATGTAAATATTGTACATATTTATGTAAAGATTGAATTTTTTTTTTTTAAAAAAAGAGCAACTTTTACCCAAAACCAGGCAAAGCAGGCAGGCAGATTGAGTTGCTTGCAGAATCACAGATTTATTCAGAAATCTATTTTTCTGCCATCTGCTGCCTGAGTCTGCACTGAATAATAGAAGCTTCAGGCTCAGCTCTGCTTTGAGATGAGCAAGAAAGCAAGAAATCCAACCGTTTCCTGCTTCCTGGTCGGGGGGCGGGTGGGGGGGAAGGAAAAATAGCAACTTAACAGGCAAGTTGGATGGTGCAACATGCCAGGTAAGGAGGAAGTGGGCAAGGCCAGTCCGGCCAGGGCCCGCGATTTGCCAGTTCCCCAAAGTGCCACAGACTCGACCAGGTAGAATCCCACCCCCGTTGTCATCCTCTTAACGACCCCATAATCCCTTGCGGGGTGCAGTCTGGACAACAGAACGGAGCTGAGTGTTTTACTGGCCAGGTACCTTTCCTGTCGCCAGGGCGGAGTTTTTTTTTTTTTTTTGCTGCAGCAGATATATTCTTTTTTTTTTTTTTTGGAGTGTACTGTTTGCCAATTTTTTTTAAAAAATTTTTTTACTGCTGCAGATATATTCTTATTCTCCCCACAGAGAGAGAAATATTCTGTTCTCTACCTGGGATCGAACTCACAGCCTCTTGACTGTGAGGCAAAAGAGTCCCACCTCTAGGGCACTGCGACCAGGTAGAATCCCACCCCTGGGTGGGTCTGAAGTCGAGGACCACCTGTGCCCACCTCAAGCTTCCCCCCCTCCCCCTCCCAGCTTGTCCCCTCACCTGCTCGCACTGGCCGTAGAGATCGATCAGGACGTAACAGGGGCTGGGGATGTCCTGGGCCGCCACCCCCTGGTCGACCCCGTTGATGTACAGGTGGAGGCAGCCGCTGGTGTCCACCAAGACCCCCAGCACCGTCCCCTCGGGGCAGGTGTCCAGGTTGGGGCCGTAGTTCTCGCAGATCTGCAGAGGGCAAAACCCCCGGAAAGGCTCAGCCTCCCCCTCAAATCCAGGCCTGTTTCTTTCCGCTTCCCACCAACGCCCCCCGCACACCGGGTGCGCACCCAGCCGCTCCCGGCGCACCTTGAGGGAGTTCTGGAAGACCGAGTCGCGCTGCAGCAGCCAGGTGGAGGGCTTCAGACAGCAGGCCGTGGCGGGAAAGTTGAGCCGCTCTGGGGAACTCCCGATGACCCCCAGCGAGAGGGACGAAGTCCACTGGGGGTTGAGCGAGTCGATCTGGAACTGGAAGAGAGCCGGGTAGAGAGAGAGAGAGAGAGAGAGAGGGTGTAGTGGCAAGGAAATTCCTGCAGGTGGTGCTAGTATTCCTGCAGTACTTTTCCTGCCTGGGCCTCTTCCCCTTATCTGGCTCTGGGCTGGCTAGCCATTATATCACCTTGGGCTTATCAACCAGATGTGACCAAGGTTGTCACGAGCAGAGATAGGATTTTTTCTCCTTCTGAGATCATTATTCTTCTCAAGGGGGTTAAGAGTTTCACCAAGGCTGCCTCTACTCTCCAGTCCCAGCGCCGCCGGAATGTCTGCCGCCTTTCGTTTTGTGTAAAAAGTCATATAAAAGGCCATAAACGCCGCCCAGGCGGTCCCTGAAATGGCCGGTCTTTGAATCCCGTGGTTGGGAGGGGGGAGAGAGGAGAAAGCCACGGGACCCCCCTTTCTGCCTTTGTTCTTTTCCCTTGACCAGAGGAAGGAAGGAAAGGAGGGAGGGAGGGGAGGAAGAAAGGAGGGAGGGAAGGGAGGAGGAGGAGAAGGGAGGGAGGATGGAAAGGAGGAAGGACACAAAGGAGGAGAAGGGAGGGAGGGAGGGGGGAAGGAAGGAAGGAAGGGAAGGCAGGCAGGAAGGAACAGGAGGATGGAAAGAAGGAAGGAGGAGGAGAAGGGAGGGAGGATGGAAAGAAGGAAGGACAGAAGGAGGAGAAGGGACGGAGGGAGAGGGGGAGGTAGGAAGGAAGGCAGGAAAGAAGGAACAGGAGAAGGAAGGAGGATAGAAAGAAAAGGGAGGGAGGGAGGGAGAAAGAGAGGAAGACAGGATGGAAAGAAGGAAGGAAGAGGAGAAGGGAGGGAGGATGGAAAGAAGGAAGGAAGGAGGAGGAGGAGGGAGAAGGGAGGGAAGAGATGGAACAGAGGAAGAAAGGATGGATGGAAGGAAGAAGAAGGGAGGGAAGGAAGGAAAGAGGAAGGGGGAAGAAAGGATGGGAAGAAAGAAGGGACAGGATTGAAAGAAGGAATCAAAGGAGAAGGAAGGGAGGGAAGGAGGGAGGGAGGGAGAGAGAGAGAGGAAGGAAGAAAGGATGAAATGAAGGAAGAAACAGAAAGAGAAGGAGAAGGGAGGGAGGATTGAAGGAAGGAAGGAATCAAAGGAGAAGGAGGGAGGGAGAGAGAGAGAGGAAGAAAGGAAGGAGAGAAGGAAGGAAGGAATCAAAGGAGAAGGGAGGGGAGGGAGAAAGGAAGGAAGAAAGGATGGAATGAAGGAAGAAACAGAAAGAGAAGGAGAAGGGAGGGAAGATGGAAAGAAGGAAGGATCAAAGGAGAAGGGAGGAGAGAGAGAGAGAAGAAAGGAAGGAGAGAAGGAAGGAAGGAATCAAAGGAGAAGGAAGGGGAGGGAGAGAGGAAGAAAGGATGGAATGAAGGAAGAAACAGAAAGGGAAGGAGGAGGGAGGGAGGATGGAAAGAAGGAAGGAATCAAAGGAGGAGAGAGAGAAGGAAGGGAGAGAGGAAGGAAGAATGGAAACAAGAAAGGAAAGAAGGAAGGGAAACGGAAGGAAGGGAAACGGAGAGAAGGAAGGACGTTGGACCACGAGGGCCCAGCCAGCTCCAGCCCCCGAGGGGCCCAGCCCAGAGACCCCACCTGGAAGAGCTGCTGCGGGGGCAGAGGCTGGGCCACCACCACGATGCCCTGGTTGTAGCTGGAGACCCGCGTGGCCGTCAGGTTGCCGTTGGACAGGAGGATGTTCTTCCCGTGGTTCTCCAGGAACTCCATGGAGGCCGTGGCGGAGGGCAGGTCGCGCTCGCCCTGGCGGACACAAGGGCAAGAGTCGGAAGGGGTCCCCCCAGAGGCCTTCTAGTCCAGCCCACTGCCCAGGCAGGAAACCCAGGCGGAGCCATGTGTGCCGGCACAGGAGCTGCAGGCAAACTTGCCTCACTGCGCATGCGTGCGCCTCACAACTGATTTTTTTTCCGGCTGGTTTGAGGCCTTTTTCGGCCTCCCAGAGGCTTGGTGGGAAAAAAAAGCCTCGGCAGGCTTTGCAGGCTGGATAATAGGCCGTTTCCTCACTTCCTGTCTCTCGTCCTTCATGGGATCGGCGAGTTGGAAGGAAGCAAGGAATCCTTCTAGCCCAACCGCCCCTGCTCAACCGGGGCACCTTATCCCACCCCAGACCGAGGGTTAACTAGCTTCTTAAAAACCTCCAGTTATGGAGCAGCCATGGTTTCTAGTGGCAAGCGGTTCCACTGGCTAACTGATCTGGGTGTATAGAATAACAAGAGTCAGAAGGGATCTTGGAGATGTTCTAGACCACCCACCCACCTTCTCACGCAAGAAACCCTATAACATCTGGCCAGTTTCCTCTTAAAAACCTCCAGTTATGGAGCAGCCACGGTTTCTAGTGGCAAGCGGTTCCACTGGCTGATTGTCCTCACAGTCAGGAAATTCATCCTTAATTCTAGATAATAAATTGACCCCCCACACACACACCCTCTTCTTTGGGGCAGCCCTCAAATATTGGAGGACTGCTACCATGTCCGCCCCCGGTCCTTCTCTTCCCTAGACCGGCCAAACCCAAATCCTTCCAATGTTCTTCGTAGGTTTTAGTATTCTTTAGACCTTTAATCATCCCTCTCTTTTTTTTTTTTTGCTCTTTTCTAGACTTTCGACGTTCCTGTTTTGCATTCTGGTGGGCGGGAGCAGGAAGGGGGTTTCCCCAGGCCTAGCCGGGCCTTCCCCTTCCTCAATCCCCCTCCCCTTTTTTTGCTAGAGAGGAAAGTTGCTCTATTTTTACTTTTGGACTCCAACTCCCAGAATCCCCCATTCCCCCAACTCCATAGAGCGGAGAGACTGCAGAGGAAGGGATGACAAGAGAGGAAGCAGGTATCAACTTGAAAGTCCAGTGAAGCCGGCTGAGGAATTCTGGGAGTTGAAGTCCACAAGCCTCAAATCAGGGGTCCCCAACCTTGGCCCCTTTAAGACGGGTGGGACTTCGACTCCCAGAATCCCCCCATTCAGCCATTCCCTCCTCCTCCCTAGAGTGGAGCGATGGCAGAGGAAGGGAGAGCAAGAGAGGAAGCCCATAGAGTTGAAGTCTCGGGGAATTCTGGGAGTTGGAGTCCTCCAGGCTTAAAGGGGGCGAGTTTGGAGACCCCATGCTCTAGCAGCTCACAGGCTTCCCGGCCCCGTTTGTGGGGCGGGCGAAACAGATCGAGCCAGGGGGGTTGGGGTGGTACGGACCGGGGTGGGCTCTTCCTCCTCTTCGCTGTAGGGCTCCGAGGCGACTGAGGGGGTGGGTGCCCTCGGCCTCTTCCAGCATAGTGGAGCTGGCGATGGAGACGGACGTGACCCGGCCGTAGAGATCCAGCACCACGAAGACGTTCTGGACGTGGGAGAGGAACCAACCGTCAGGAAGACTCGCCGGTGGGGGGGAAGGGGGGGGGTCGCTGGCACACTTCCTCTCGTAACCCCATCCTTTCTCTTCCTCCTTTCCCTTCTTTCCTTCCTCTCATCCTTCCTTTCTTCCTCCCTCCCTCTCATCCTTTCTCTTCCTCCTTTCCCTTCCTTCCTTCCTTCCTTCCTCCCTCTCATCCTCTCTTCCTCCTTTCCCTTCCTTCCTTTCTTCCTCCTTCTCATCCTTTCTCTTCCTCCTTTCCCTTCCTTCCTTCCTTTCTTCCTCCTCCTCCTCCTTTCTTTTCTTCCTTTCCCTTCCTTCCTTTCTTCCTCCTCCTCATCCTTTCTCTTCCTCCTTTCCCTTCCTTCCTTCCTTCCTTCCTTCCTTCCTTCCTTCCTTCCTTCCTTCCTTCTCTCATCCTTTCCCTTCCTCCTTTCCTTCCCTTCCTTCTTTCTTCTCCCTCCCTTTACCTATTTTCTGGACATGGAAAAGAACAAAACCAACCAGGAAGGCCTTTCATGATGGAATTGCTTTACGTTTTGTTTAAACTCTTGTAACCATCATGTAGCTACCCACCTCCCTCCCTCCCTTCCTTCCTTCTTTCTTCTCTTTGCCGTCGCCTTGCCTATTTTCCTTCTTTCCTTCCTTTCATCTATTCCCTCCCTCCCTCCCTCTTTTCCTTCTTCTCATCCCCATACCCGTCCTTGCCTATTTTCCTTCCTTCTTCCCTCCCTATTTCCTTCCTTCCCTCCCTTCTTCCTCCCTCCTTCCCATCCTTCCTTCCTTCCTGTCCTTTCTCCTCCTTTCTCTTCCATTTCCTGTCTTCTCCTTCTCTCATTCTTTCCTCCCTCCCTCCCTCCCTCCAATCAGGGGTCCCCAGCAGTCCCAACCTGGTCTGGGGCCATCCGATGAATGCCAGCTGGTCTGTGTGGGAGGTGAAGGTAACTGCCCCCCTCCCACGGGGCCTTCTCCGCCAATGGCATGGGATGCCCCCCGTTTTACAGCCCCTCACCCCCAGACCCCTCACCGGGCCCAGAGAGCAAGGCCAGCCTGGGGCCTTCTTACCTTGGCGACACCAGTGGCGGCCGCCCCCATGTCCTCCCCGTCGATCAGCACGTGCATGGTGTCGTCAGTGCAACGCTTCACCCCCACACGGCTGCCCACCTGGAGGACAAATCACAGGCAGGCCCCTTGACTTACAACCACTCATTTAGCGACTGTTCAAAGTTACGACGTCACTGAGAAAAAATGACTTTTTCAACACTGATATGACTACTGCGGCATCGCCATGGGTCACCATCCAAGGGTGGGATTCAAATTTCCTAACAACCGGTTATTGGAGCGGGGCCTAATTTGTGGGAGTGGCTTGGTGGTCACGCGTCTGGCTGGGCGTGGCTTGTATGTAAATATTGTACATATTTATGTACAGATTGAATTTTTAATTTTAAAAAAAGAGCAACTTTTACCCAAAATCAGGCAAAGCAGGCAGGCAGATTGAGTTGCTCACAGAATCACAGATTCATTCAGAGATCTATCTTTCTGCCGTCTGCTGCCTGAGTCTATCACATAAAATTTGCTTGCAATCAAACTCATATTTGCTAGCAAGTAAACTCACAAAATTAACTCACAAAACATCATGTATATAAATATATATATATATGTATGTATATGTATGTGTGTGCGTGTGTATATATATATATATATATGTAGATCTTTGGTTGTTCGGGTTTTCTCCCGCGTAAGATTCAAGTATCTAGGCAACGTTTCGATGAAGTCTCATTCATCATCTTCAGGCTTCTGTCTCCAGCTCTGTGCTTCTCAGAGTAATGGAGATTGCAGCTGCTTCCTCCTTTTAACTGCCAGTGGGGTGGAACTTGATTGGGTGGGGGCTTGGCTGTGTTCTGATTGGGTGGGGGTGTTCTCATTGGTAGGGGTTTGGCTGTGTTCTGATTGGTTGGGGGTTAGCCGTGTTCTGATTGGTTGGAGGCGTGTTCTGTTCAGGAGGGGCTTGGTTGTGCTCAGGTTAGTTTTAGTTGCTGGGGATTTGAGCTGGAGAGTTGTGATCTTGCTGTTTGGCTTCTAGTTCGTGGTCCTGCTGCATCTTCATAGTGGGTGTCAGTTTGCTTCATGTATGGCTCAGAGGGGTTTGAAGTGGGTAGTGATGCAGCTGCAGTGCAGCTTCTGGTCCATGGTCGTTTCTCATTTTCTGAATGGGTGGGAGTCTGTTTTCTACATGGAAGTGTGGTGGTGGCATCTTGTGTGGCTCTCATGGGTGTGGGTCCAGTGTCCTTCTTCATGTTAGGTACTCGTCTGTTCATGAGGGGGTTTCCAAATGGCTGGAAGGCGGGAGGTGTCATCTCGTTTGTTCATGCTGTGTGGGCGTTTTTCTATCTCTATGGCTTCTCTGATTATTCTGCTGTTGAAGTGTTCGGTTTTGGCGATAGTTCTGGTATTTTTAAAATCAATTTCATGTCCTGTGGCTTTGAGGTGTTGGACCAGGGAAGAGGTCGTTTCTTCTTTTTGATTGAGTTCTTATGTTCTTCAATGCGTGCACTTATTCTTCTGTTAGTTTGTCCAATGTATGTGTTAGGGCAGGCAGTGCAGGGGATTTCGTATACTCCTTGGTTTTCTAATTCGATTTTGTCTTTGGGGTTTCTTAGGATGGTGGATATTTTTTTTTTGTGCAGAATGCTGTTTTGATGTTGTGTTTTTGGAGGATCTTGCTAATTTTGTCTGTAGTGCCTTTTATATATGGGAGGAGGGCTTTTCCGTTTTCTTGTTCTCTGTCTTGGATTTTGGTAGGGCTTCTTTTTGGATTAGGTGGGTAATCTTCTTTCTTTGGAATCCATTGGCTGTAAGTACGTTGGTGAGAGTGTGTAGTTCGGTTTTTTGGTGTTGTTCATCGGCTAAGCATTTTGTTCTGGAGATGAGTGTCTTGGCTACGGAATTGATCTGTGCTGGGTGGTGGTGTGAGTGCATGTAGATAGCGGTTAGTATGTGTTTTCTTCTGGTAGATGGTGTGTCCTAGGGAGCCATCGGATCTTTTGTATACCAAGACATCCAGGAAGGGAAGTTGATTGTTGGCTTCTGTTTCCATGGTGAATTGTATTTTGGGGTGTAGACTGTTGAGGTATGTGAGGAAGTTGTTCAGTTTTTCTTTCCCGTGTGGCCAGATTATGAAGGTGAGAACACCCCCCACCCAATGAGAACACCCCCACCCAATCAGAACACAGCCAAGCCCCCACCCAATCAAGTTCCACCCCCACTGGCAGTTAAAAGGAGGAAGCAGCTGCAATCTCCATTACTCTGAGAAGCACAGAGCTGGAGACAGAAGCCTGAAGATGATGAATGAGACTTCATCGAAACGCGTTGCCTAGATACTTCGAATCTTACGCGGGAGAAAACCCGAACAACCAAAGATCTACATATAAATACCCAGAACCTCAGAAAACATATATATATATATATATATGTATACATACACACACATACATATACACATATATACGTATGTATATAAATATGTGTGTGTGTGTGTGTGTGTGTGTGTGTATACACACACACATACACACACATATATATATATGGCATTCAGCTTTGTTTGGGTATTTTCCCACGTCATTATAGTTGTGCTTTTAAAGTTGTAGCAACCTTTCGGCAGAATCTCATCTGCCATCATCAGGCTTCTGTATTGTGTTCATCTGTGAGTCAGACTTTCACAGCCGTTTCTGTTTTAAATTTTGGGCTAGCCTACTGCTGTGCCAGAATGGTTTTTTCTTCATCCTGATTGGTTGGGAGTCTTGGTCTGTGTTTGTTGGTCTTGGAGTTTGCTGTGTTCTGCTTGATTGGTGTTTCTAATATCTTCTGTCTGTTTTGTGGCTTTTTTTGATTGGCTGGCAACATTGTGTTCCTGTATTGGAGGCCTTTAGTGCAGCTTGGCTCTGGGTAAATGGACGGCTATCATTAGTTAGGAAGCTAGGTTTCACCTGGGTGCCTGGTTGGGGTGTGTTTGAGCTGGAGGTATCAGGGGGGATCTGTTTGTGCCCAGGTGTTTGCCTGGCTTGTGGTGTGGAGATTTTTTTGTTTGAGAGTGCAGGCTTCCAAATGATTGACAGTCTGGTGGAATCCTCTCTTCTATTCATGCTTCCAGGTCTTTTTTCAATCTCTATGGCTTCTCTGATGATTCTGTGGCTGGGGTTTTCTATCGTGGCTAGGGTTCTGGTGCCATCGAAGTCGATGCTATGACCTGTGGCTTTCATGTGTTGGACTAGTGAGGACGTGTGTTCCAGCTTTTTTATTGCATTTTTGTGTTCATCCAGGCGGGTCCTTATTCTTCTATTGGTCTGTCCAATGTATGTGGCCGGGCATGATGCACAGGGGACTTCGTATATGCCTTGGTTTTCCAGGTCAGCAAAATGGCTGAAACAGCTGGCTGGGGAAATTCTGAGAATTGAAGTCCACAGGTCTTAAAGTTGGCGAAGTTGGAGACCCCCCTGCTCTAACAGGACTTCCCTCTGGTTGAACTTCAACCCTTGCTGACCACGCCCCCCGCGACTCACCCCCAGACGCTCCAGAGAGCAGCCGTAATTCTGCTTCTGCAGGATACCGTTGCGTCGGACCTCCGAGCCCGTCACTAGCCAGGTCACCTTGGAACGCAGCTCCAGGAGAGACGAGGGCAGCCCCGTGGCCATGCAGGAGGCATCCGAGGGCAGCAGTGTGGTCAAACCCACGTGGACCGACCCGGACCACTTGTCGTCCATCTTGTCGATCTTCACCTAAGGAGACACAAAAGGAGAAGCAGAAACTTAACCCATTTGAAGAGTTTTTTTTTTTAAATGGTTTATACCTTTCTTTCTCTTCTTTAAAATACGTAAATGCTTAATGAACAGTGTATGGTCTGGATCTGTTTGTTCGTACAAAGTATTAATAAACTGGTACTGAGAGTAATATAATAACAAGCATAATTAAAACACTAATAATTACTTACCTGGGCTCCCCCGAAAATAAGACCCTGCCCTATAATTTTTTTGCCACCAAAAAAAAAGGCACCAGGTCTTATTTTCGGGGGCGAGGGAATGACCTCCACGGACTAACCTCACTTGCGTGCGTCGTCACTGGCTTCCTTCCGGGAGTCCTTCTTCCGCGGCCGGCAAGGCCTTCCTGAAGGCCTCTGCAGCTGATAAGTGCCGATAACTCTCCGGAGCTTTGTTCCAAGCTACAGAGGCCTTCAGGAAAGCCTTGCCAGCCTTGCCGGCTGCTGAACAAATGGGACAGCAAAGCAGGCGCGCGAGGCCTGGCTACACCTGTCCAAAGGTAAGTAGTAGGGTAGCTCCATTCCCTCCCCCCATCCCCACCCTAGCTTAATTCTTAATTCTCGTCCACTCTGGAGTGGGTGGGATCTTAATTAGGGCTTATTTTGGGGGGTAGAGCTTATATTGGGTGCACATGTAAAAAAATCAAGCTAGGACTTACTTTCAGGGTAGGTTGTATTTTCGGAGAAATGGTATTCGTGATTAAATTCTTACTTATAATGATAACACTGGTAATAAAAATAATAGTAATAAGTGTAACATAAGTACTAATGTTTGCTTATATATAATTTCTTGCATTCTTTTCTTATATATATTATTAATCTTTCATCTTCTAGTTTCCACCTCTTTTATCCAACCATTGAGAGAACATATCCCATATTAAAAAGTATTGTTTCTTCCGTTATCCTTTATAATTAATGTTTATCTATCCATCTCTGCACAGTCTAATATTTTCCCAATTATACTATATCTGTAGGTGTGCCTTCGTCTTTCAAATGTTCTGCAAATACAATTCTTGCTGCCATCAACACATGTATTATTAAATATATCGTCTCTTTATTAGTTTTGTGGTACTATACCTGATAAAAATATTTCTGGTTTTAAATCTATGTGTAGTTTTATCATTTTCTCTAACCAGGTATGTATTCTTGCCTAGAATTTATTTTGCTTTTTGGACAAATCTATCACATGTGGACATCTGAAGTGGTGTAGGGTTTCCTGCCTGGGCAGGGGGTTGGACTAGATGACCTCCAAGGTCCCTTCCAACTCTGGTATTCTATTCTATATGCGGTAGTACTCTGTTCCCTGAAAATACGACCTAATCTGAAAGTAAGCCCTAGCCTGATTTTTTACATGGTGCCCAATATAAGCCCTACCCCCCAAATAAGCCCTAATTAAGATTCTAGCCCACTCCGGAGTGGTCCGGTAAAAATTACACTAGGGTGGTAATGGGTGGGTAGAGCTGCCCTACTACTTACCTTCGGACAGTTGTAGCCAGGCCTCGCAGACCCCGACACCTGCCTTGCCGGACCGTTTCTTCAGCAGCCGGCAAGGCTGGCAAGGCTTTCCTGAAGGCCTCTGTAGCTGAGAACAAAGCTCTGGATCGATCCTGAAGGCTGCAGAGGCCTTCAAGAAAGCCTTGCCGGCCGCAGAAGAAGGACTTCTGGAAGGAGGCCGAGGGTGACATGCGCAAGTGAGGTTAGTCGGTGGAGGACATTTCCTGAAAATAAGCCCTGGTGCCTTTTTTGGTGGCAAAAAAAAATATGGGACAGGGTCTTATTTTCGGGGGGAAACAGGTAAGTAATTATTAGTATTTATTAGTGTTCCACGGGGGTCTCCATGAGGTACCCTTTGGCCAGGTGGGATAACATGTCCTTCATGGGTGGGAGGGGATATAGATTGTGTACACACAGTCTATCGATCACCCTAAAGTCAACGCATAACCACATAGCCCCATCTTTTTGAATGAATGGATGTTTCTCAGAGTCAGCAAGCTGTCAGGATTCCGGCACTTAACCCCATTTAAATCATGAGTCTCGAGACAAACTTCCAAACCTTCAAAAGGATTTATTGGAAGTTGAAAGGTCCGGCACTGCCTGGGTTTAGCCGACTCTGAGACCCATCATTCATTGTCACCCTTGACCCTGTTTTCTCCCCCACCCCTCTGGGTGTATCGTAATTCATATTCTCCAATGGGACACGTCCATAGCCAAGAGCCATCAATCATGCTCTCCAGTTAGAATTTTGCTTGGCAGAAACTTCAGTCACCTACTTACTATCTTTGAAAAACTATTTATAGAATGCACTTTCGATTTCCAAGCTGCCGCACCGCTCCCCCCTCTCCCTTTCTGTTGGCAACTCTAAAAAGACCATAGACATATTTGATGAGTTGACACCCTCACCTCAGGATAGGTGTGGACGGTCTCACCTCAAAGATTTCATCCGTCTTCAGTTCCTTCATGCTGAAAACGATGCCGTGGCAGAAACTGGACACCCGCACAGCTCGGCACCCGTCCTCCTGAAAGGCCACGTTTTTGCCGCAGGAGCTGTGGAAACGGTGGGCCACGCCGGGAACTGGAGGGGGGGGACAAGGGTGGTCATTGGGGCATCGAGTCTCGGGGGACACCATGGGCCTTTACTGACCCCAAACCCTCAAGGGGGAGGGGAGGCTCACCTGGGGAGTGGATGGGGAAGGATTTCTCTGTGATGTTGCTGGTGGAGAGGCTGTTGTCCAGGGGCCCCGTGGAGCTGGTGATGGACACCTGGACGCACTGGCCGTAGAGGTCCACCACGGCGTAGACCTCTAAGCGGGGGCGAGAAAGAGCGGAGGGGAGAAATCGGATCAGGCTCAGTTCAACCCAGGCAGAAAAAAAATGGAATAGAATAAAATAGAATGGAAAAGAGGATAGAATGGAAATAATAGAAAACGGAACAGAACAGAATAGAACTAACAGAACAGAATAAAATAGAAAATAGAATAGAAAATAGAAAATAGAATTAACAGAAATATAATAGAATAAAATAGGATAGAATGGAATTAGAAAATAGAATAGAATAAAATAGAATAGAAAATAGAATGGAATTAATAGAAAATAGAAGATAGAAGATAAAATAGAATTAATAGAAGATAGAATTAACAGAAAATAGAATTAATAGAACAAAATAGAATAAAATAGAATAGAATAGAAAGTAGAATGGAATAGAAAATAGAATATAGAATAGAATATAAGATAAACTAGAATTAATAGAAGATAGAATTAACAGAAAATAGAATTAAAAGAATAAAATGGAATAAATAGAATAGAATTGAAAGTAGAATGGAATTAATAGAAAATAGAATATAGAATAGAATATAAGATAAACTAGAACAGAAGATATAATTAACAGAAAGTAGAATTAATAGAATAGAATAGAAAATATAGTGGAATTAATAGAAAATAGAAGACAGAATAGAAGATAAACTAGAATTAATAGAAAATAGAATTAACAGAAAATAGAATAGAATAGATAGAATGGCATGGCACGGCATAGAATAGAATAACAAGAATTAGAAGGGACCCTATCACATTTTTCTAAGCTGTTGTAACTTGGAATGAACCGTTGTAAGTCAATGACTAGCCGTATTTGAACCTCAGTCTTTTAACACGGGTGGACTTCAACTCCCAGAATTCCCCCAGCCAGCTGGGTTTTTTTTTCTTTTTTTAAGATTTGCTGAAGTCAAGATATATTACGTCTTACTGCATTCCCACCGTCTACTATCCAAAACAAAACAAAAGAGTTCTGGGAATTCTGGGAGTTGAAGTCCCCTGGTCTTGGGTTTTGTTGGAAAGGCCTGCTCCACCCATCACGTCCCCCCCCTTTGACCTTCGCTACAACGGCCTCACCCTTCCCTGGGGGCAGTCCGGAGCATGCCACCCCCTGGTCCACGCTGTTGATGAAGTAATGCAGGTCCCCCTTCACCGTCCGCATCATGCCAATGCGCGACCCCGTGGTCAGCGAGTCCAAGTCGCAGCCGTAGTTGTTGCGCAGGGTGTTTCCGTCCTGCATAATGGCGGTGCCGCTGAAAGGAGAGGGAGGGAGGGGGAGGAAAAACTTACACCCGCTGCTGCTGGTCTTCGTTGCAATGCTGCGCATGGAGGAAAGGGGGTTGGGGAGTGGAGAGTAAGGCGGACATCTTGACTTTTTTGCCCTCCCGGGAGGACAGAAGAGGAAAGGACCAAAGGCACTGGGGCTCCCCAGGGGCCAAGTAAGATCGGAAGACTCAGTTCGGGCTCCCCAACAGCTGAGATTCAAGAATTCTCGGGTGAAAGTCGCCTAGCCAAAGGCGGGACTAGAACTCCCAATCTCTTGGTGATTGGATCCAGCTGGATTTGATGCCTAGGGTGGGACGAGAACTTCCTGTCTCCTGGTGATTGGTCCAAACTCACCCAGCTGATTTTCATGCCTAAGGCGGGATTAGAACTCCCAGGCTCCTGGTGATTGGTCCAAACTCACCCAGCTGATTTTCATGCCTAAGGCGGGATTAGAACTCCCAGTCTCCTAGTGATTGGCCCAAAGTTACCCAGCTGGCTTTCGTGCCTATGATGGGACTAGAACTCCCAATCTCTTGGTGATTGGCCCAAAGTCACCCAGTTGGTTTTCATGGCTAAAGTGGGACTAGAACTCCCGGTCTCCTGGTGATTGGGCCAAAATCACCTAATTAACTTTCATGCCTAAAGTGGCGCTAGAGCTCACCATCTCCTAGTGATTGGCCCAAAGTCACCCAGCTGATTTTCATGGCTAAGGTGGCACTAGACCTCAGCGTCTCCTGGTTATTGGACCAGAGTCACCTAACTGGCTTTCATGCCTAAGGCGGGACTAGAACTCACCATTTCCTGGTGATTGGCCCAAACTTACCTAGCTCGCTTTCATGCCTAAGACGGAACTAGAACTCCCATCCTCCTGCTGATTGGCCCAAAGTCAGCTAGTTGGTTTTCATGCCTAAAGCGGGACTAGAACTCCCCGTCTCCTGGTAATTGTCCCGAAGTCACGTAGCTGCCATTCATGGCTAAATCAGGACTAGAACTCCCCGTCTCCTGGTTTCTATCCTGGTGCCTTTACCGCTAGACCAAACTGGCTCCCATTGTTAGATTAGTTCTCCTTCTTTGCCTCCATCCTTACTTACTTACCTGAGCATCCAGGTATCGTAGTCAATGTCCGTCATTGTATTGGGAAATTCCAGGTCTTCCGGACGGATGGCGGTGACTCCTGCGCGGCCGACAAAGGCCAAAAGCATTAAGGGGGGGTGGGACACATCCCACTGACCCCCTCCAGACCCCAATCTCTCCCCCTGCCCTCACCTGCTTCAATGGAGCCCGACCAACGATCCACCATCTTCTGGATAACGATTTCGAACAGTTCGCCATCCCGGAGGGGCCTGCGGGAATCAAAGCTTGTGAGGCAAGCGATCACACCAAACGACTGGAATTCTGGGCTCAATTGCTGTCGTTGAGCGGAGCACTGCCTGCTAATTCCTTCCGTTCCCACCCCTTAGAGGCAGTGCTCGACTCACAACAGTTCGTTTAGCGACCGGCGGAAGTTACAAGAGCGCGGAAAGAGGCAAACGAGGATTGTTTTCCACGCTAACGGCCGTTACGTTGTTATCAAAATTTGAATGCTTGGGTGACCGGCATGGACTTATGACCACTGCCACGTCCTGGGGTCATGTGATCCCCTTTTGCAGCCTTCTGACACGCCGTGGGGGAACCCCGTGTTCTGACCTCAGCTTCCCCAAAAAGCACTACGCAGATTTTTTTATCCCGGCAAAACCCCTTTTTATTAAACGAAGGTGAATTTCTGGCATTTACTTTCAGCAAAGGCCTGGCACACAGTCTTTCAAGGGTCTAATTAGGAGCACGGACCTTATCTAGCCTGGAAAGCTGCCGAGTAATTATTTCCAAACACAGTGCTAACAAGGAAGAACTCAGCACAGAGTCCCTGAGATGCACAGACTGTGGCAACGAACGAACGAATTGTCTCCCGCAAAAGCCCCCTCCCCTTTCGCTCCTCTTTTATTCCCTCTGGGAGGGGCCATTCACCATCCACCTGTGGCTTTACTCCCGAGTCGACCCTTGTTCCTCAGCTGTTCCCTTCTTCTGGCAGCTCTGTGCATGTGCACACTGGGAACAGGCTCCAGCTGTTCTTCTTCCCCACTGATCCCCATCTCTACCTCCAATGCAGAGCCCTCATCTGAGCCTTCCCCAGACTCCAGGACGGGCCCAGGTTCCTCCCCAACCTCCTCACTATCCGACTCTGCCGCCAGTCACCGCCGGGCCACAACAGCCAGATTGTCTTAACAACCATATGAGTAACTCAACAACTGAAATTGGTTCACTTAACAACCGGGGTAAGGAAGGTCACAAAATGGGACGGAACTCACTTTTCACAAACATCTCATTTGGAAACATGAATTTTTGGCTCAGTTGTGGCCATAAGTCGAGGAGTACCTGTACCCGCCTTCGATTTACAACAGTTCTTTTATCGACTATTGGAAGGAAAAAGCAACCGATCACCCTTCTTGCACTTATGACCGTTGCAGATCCCCATTAATAAAAATCCGATGCTCAGTGACCGACTCGTATTTATGATGGACGCAGCGTCCGGGGAGAGAGAGGAATCCTGTGAGATCCCCTTTTGCGACCCTTTGACGAGCCAAGTCAACGGAGGGGAGGTAAGCCCAATTCACTTAACGGCCGTGTGACTAACTCAAAACGACTGCATCGATTTCCTCAACAACTGCAGCCAGAATGGTCGCAAAACGGGGCAAAGCTTAACCATCCCATTCATAACTTCACAACTTGCAAGGGGTTCCCCTTAGCCGCAGCAAGCAAGAATCTAGGGCTCAGTTGCAGTTGTTAACCGAGGACTAGGTTAATTTAATTTACCGTTCTTGCACCACGTACAACAAAATTAAATGCCATCTTCACTGCACATCATGACCATGAAAATAAAACGCATCCTTCACATTCTATATACAGTGAAATGAAAACCCCTGATATCGCATTCATATTGCACCATACAGCAGAATTCAACAGAGCTCCTGCCCTGGGATAGAAGCTGTTTATTCGGCCAATCTGTCCTTGTTTTTATTCTCCTGTACCGTCTGCCAGATAGCAACAGTTCAAAACAAGGGTGCCCGGGATGAGATAAATCTTTGAGAACGTCTTGAACTTTCTTAAGGCAGCTGGAGCGATAAAACTCTTCCAAAGAGGGGAGAGGGCAGCCCACGATCCTCTGGGGCAATGACATTAACACCCCCCACCCCAGTGCTTTCCTATCTGCCCCCGTGCGATTGGCAAACCCTACAGAGGTGCAGGAAGTTAAGATACTCTCTCTGGTGCAGCGGTGGAAGGTCACCAGCAGTTTCTCATTCAGTGGTTGTTTTCTGAGAAGCCTCAGGTGGTCTAATCTCTGCTGGGCCCTTTTGACCAGGGCTGCAATGTGAGCCCCCCAGGTCAGGTCCCCTTTTAGGGTAACTCCCAGAAACTTAAAACTGGCCACTTGCTCCCCTCGGTCTCCCTTGATAAGGAAGGGCTGGATGTCTGGTCTGTTCCTTCTATATAGTCCACTATCAGCTCCTTGGTCTTATTGGCGTTGAGGACCAAGTTATTGTCTCCACACCACGAAAGCAACCGTTGGTCCACCTCGTCTCAGGAGGCAGACTATGAGTCCCACCACTGTTGTATCATCGGCCAATTTAGCAATAGTGTTACTGGCGTGAGTGGGAATGCGGTCATGCCCATAAAGAGTATAGAGTAAGGGACTCAACACGCAACCTTGACTAGTCGCAGGGATGGGATTCCACTGGTGGAACAACTGGTGCCCAACAGCTGATCGTTGGAGAGAACCGGTTCGCTCCCAGCTGATCTTCAGAGCTCCTGGTTTGCCCGAACCCGTGCCGAATCCCATCCCTGACGTGTTGCCAACTCGCCCTTTCACTGACCGGTTGGAGATGACAATGGCGTCGTTGAATTCACTGCGGCAGTTCTGGCGCAGGGCCGTGCGCCCCCCGTTGGTGATGACGGCGTTGTTCCCGTGGAGGTGATGGAACCGCAGGTCGCTCCCTGAAGCCACGGAGGAGGGGCTGCTGGGGGAGAGCTGGTTGTTCCCCTCCGAGAGATCGTCGGGAAGAGGGAGGAGATCTGGGAAGGAAGGGAGGGCGAGACCAGGAGTGGAGCTTCAGACGGTTTCACGCCAGTTCGGCCAAAACGGATTTTAGTTTTACATCTGGTTGGGTGGAAAACTGGCCGTTCCGACGACTGTCTGACCCCGCCTACTCCTCCCCTCCCCTCCCCGGAGTCCCTGAGCAGCCCATTTTGGATCGCAGGTAAGTGCAGGGCAAATGAATGATGTATTCTAGTATCGACTGGCTGTCAGGACTCCAACCAATCTACCCGCATTCGAATCGTAAGTCTCTAGCCGCACAGAAAAATCAAATCGATTTATTAGGAGCGGCCCTGTCGGCATTAGCTGGGTGCAGCTGACACTAAAATCCATCACTCATTTCCCCCTTGACCCTGGTCTTCCTCCCACCTCCCCTGGATGTATATTCTCCGATGGGACACCTCCACAGCCAAGAGTCATCAATCATGCTCCCCAGTAATAATCTTCTGTGCCAACATCTTCGGCTGCTTAGCAATTATCTGAAGCATTTGTGGAATGTACTGCTTCCCCCCCCCCCATTCCCTTTTTCTGGCCTTAAAAGACCAAGGGAGTATCTTTTTAGTTGACAGCCCCTGTGGAGGTTTGGGGAGGGGGCCTCTCAGAAGTTCCACGAGGCCGGAAACGGGCGTGTTTCCGGAGAGCCTTGGGAGCTCAGGGCAGCCTACTAGGTCAAAAATGGGGTGCAAGGGGGGGGGTATTGCAGCGTGGCCCCTCGCGGCCCAGTTTCATTCCCAAGGTGGTGCAGGGAGTTGGCTAGGCCACTGCCACGCCCACCCAGCAACCGGGACAGAGAACCGGTTACCTGGTCCAGTGAGGGCAGATCATTGCGAGACAAGAGTCTATTCTTGATTCACGGCTATATAGAGGAGGCCTACAATATTTAGTCAAATGGAAGGGATATCCTTGAGGTGAGGCATCATGCAATGGACACATTGGTGTTAATGCACCACGTCGTCAACGGAGTACCCTGGGAAGCCCAAGGGGGGGGACGTGAATTACTACGGTGATAATTATTTCCTTTTTAATTGCTTTACAGGCAGATCTCTGGTAGAGGGTTTGAATGTCAGCTGTCAGCCCCGAATCAGCTGGCCATGTCACCGTATCTCTGCTGCTGCTAGATCTGTACTTCTGCTTGTGCGCTGGCCAATGACTTTGGCGTGACTCAGCGGAGCTGAGGATGGATTCTGCAACAACTACGGGGGAGGAGGTTGGATTCTGCAACAACTACGGAGGAGGAGGATGGATTCTGCAACAACTACGGAGGAGAATGGATTCTGCAACAACTACGGGGGAGGAGGATGGATTCTGCAACAACTACGGAGGAGGAGGATGGATTCTGCAACAACTACAGAGGAGGAGGATGGATTCTGCAACAACTACGGAGGAGGAGGATGGATTCTGCAACAACTACGGAGGAGGAGGATGGATTCTGCAACAACTACGGAGGAGGAGGATGGATTCTGCAACAACTACGGAGGAGGAGGATGGATTCTGCAACACCTGCAGAGCCACTGGGAGTGGCTCTTTTCATGTATCGATGTGGTGCATACGGTTAAAGGGGGTTGCAGCACATATAGATGGCAGTTAAGACAGGTTAAACATGGTGAAGGTGGTGCCAGGTGGGGATCAGTTAGTGAGGGTTGGAATAGGGTAGGGATGTAGACATGTTATAGGGCTAATAACGTTTAGGGATAACGGGTTAGGCATGACCAGAACTAGAGCTGTGTATCGGCCTGGGTGTGGTGAGGTGTGTCTCATGATAACGGTGATAAAAGGAAAGGGAGCCAACTCAAACCCAACTCTAACCGTGCCTGGTTAGAGTATTGGCTGTTTGCTCAGCTAATGGATAAACCACCATTGCACGACAAAGGAGCTGGAGTTTGTGTTCAATTCAGGAAAAATCTTCAGGACTCAAGGACGGGCTGAGAGTTAAATGATTCGAAGACCACCCCTGGGCAAGAGTCACGCTCGAGGACCCACCTCCCTCTGAAGCAAGGCCGTCCCATCCACGCCCCACAAAGGTCACCCCAAATTAACCCCCGCGAGACGCGAGGAGTGCAGGAGTTTCACTGGTCTACTTGAATTGTGAGAAACAAACCAGGAAGAGAAGCTGATTGAGTTGAGGAATATGCCGACCGGAAATCGGAAGTGGGCGGAAGTTTATGTGCCCCCGTACAGCTGTATGCCCTATCCATCTGGGTAGGCCTCCCCACCGTTTTTCTCTGATGGGGGGGTGTCTTCCTGTCTTTTGGGCTTCCTGCTTTTTTCCAGAGTTGGAAGGGACCTTAGAGGTCATCTACTCCAACCCCTGCTCAAACAGGCCATTCCAGACAAAATGGCCGCCCAATCTCTTCTTAAAAACCTCCGGTGTTGGAGCGCCCACAACTTCTGGTGGCAAGGAGTCCCTCTGGTTAATTGTTCTCCCTGATTTAAAATTTCTTCTTACTCCTACGTTGCTTCTCTCCTGGATGAGTTTCCATCCGTTGCTTCTCGGTTGCTCTTCTCTGCACTCTTTCTAGAGTCTCAACTTTTTTTCTATATTTTTTGAGGTGACCAAAACTGGATGCAGGACTCTAGGTGTGGCCTCACCGGGGCATTATAAAGCAGCGTTAGCGCTTCAGAGGATACAAACAGGATAACAGAGTTGGAAGGGACCTCTGCAGGTCATCTAGTCCTGCGGTTGCCAACCGGTGGGCTGAGGATCATTGGTGGTCCGTGAGAAAATTTTGGTGGTCCGCAGAGAAATGCCCCCACCCCCGAAGCAATTAATCCAGGCTGCGCGGGAATACAAAGCTGTGTCGCCCGCATGGTCCGCGGGAACACAAGGCTTGCTTTGCGAACAATATGAAATAGTGAGGGGAGGGGGGAAAGGGTGGAGGGGAGACTTGCCCCACTCGCCCCACATGCCTGGCTTGGCCACCGGGCTGCTTCTTTCCGCTTCTTTCTTCTTCTGCTTTTGGCTGCGCGCAAGGAAAGCAGCCGAAGTCTTTCTTTCTCTCCCCCAAACTCTGCCAGAAATGAGTCTTTGGGACCCTGCAAGGCCTCCTGCTCCAAGAGGCTGCGCCGGCAAAGACTCATTTGTGGCAGAGTTTGGGGGAGAGAAAGAAAGACTTCTGCGGCTTCTGCTGCTTTCCTTGCATGAAGCCAAAAGTCTCTCCTCTCTGTCTCCCTCTCCCCGTGAGAACGGAGCTGGAGACGGTATCCTGCCACCCCAAATAAAGAACGAGCGATCGGTCGGAAAACGGGGTGGGGGATTTTCCCAGGGCCTCTGCTGCTTTCTGCAGGGACCCTGGGAAAACGTCAGCAAGCCGCCGTCAGCCAAAATTCATATTAGTGGTGCGCGGGATTTAAAATTATGAGTTTGATGGTCCCTGAGGTCCAAAAAGTTGGCGCCTCCTGATCTAGTCCTACCCCTCCCCTCATCTTGAGCAGGAAGACCAGAGAAATGGCTGTCCAGTCTCTTCTTAAAAACCTCCACTGATGGAGCACCCAAAACTTCTGGTGGCAAGCTGTTCTACAGGTTAACTGTTCTTACTGTCGGGAAATTTCTCCTTCCTGGCTTGTAAACCAACTCTTAACTTTCCCGTCCTCAAAATAAGCCATGTTCCTTGTCTCTGTCTTGACCCCTTTCCTGTCCCATGTAGGTCTGTGTCCACTACCTGTGTCGTCCACGATCGTGGCTTGGGCAGCTTGGCCGTAGAGATCGGCCACGGCGTAGATATTCGGCGGGACGTTCCAGGCGGCTGGGCCTTGGGCCACCCCGTTGACGAAGAAATGCAGTGTCCCGTCCTCCTTCCGCACGACGCCCACCGTGTCACCTGCCTGGGGAGGGGAGAAGGAGGAGAAGGGAACAGCCTCAGAGAGGGCAGATCCACGGGTGAAGAACAGAATATAGAATAGAAATAAGAATAGAATGTAGGACAGAACAGAAATAAGAATAGAATAGAAACAAGAAGGGAATAGAAATAAGGATAGAATAGAAATAAAATTACAATTGAATAGAAATAAGAATAGAATAGAAATAAGGATAGAATAGAAACTAGGATAGAATAGAAATAAGAACAGAAATAAGAATAGAATAGAAATAGAATTACAGTAGAATAGAAATAAGAATAGAATAGAAATACATAAGGATAGAATATAGAAGAGAATAGAAACAATAGAATAGAAACTAGGATAGAATAGAAATAAGAATAGAATATAGAACAGAATAGAAATAAGAATAGCATAGAAATAAGGATAGAATAGAAATACATAAGGATAGAACATAGAAGAGAAATAAGAATCAAATAGAAATAAAGATAGAAAATAGAAATAAGGATAGAAGAGGAATAAGAATAGAAATAAGAATAGAAATAAGGAAAGAATAGAAATACGTAAGGATAGAATATAGAAGAGAATAGAAATAAGAATCAAATAGAAATAAAAATAAAAAATAGGAATAAGGATAGAAGAGGAATAAGAATAGAAATAAGAATAGAAATAAGGATAGAATAGAAATACGTAAGGATAGAATATAGAAGAGAATAAAAATAAGAATCAAATAGAAATAAAGATAAAAAAATAGGAATAAGGATAGAAGAGAAATAAGAATAAAATATAGAACAGAACAGAAATAAGGATATAATAAAAAGAATGATAGAATATAAATATAATAGAAATTACAATTGAATAGAAGTAAGAATAGAATATAGAACAAAATAGAATAAAGAATAGAATAAAGAACTGAATAGAAATATGTAAGGATACATATCGAGTCGAATAGAAATAAGTATCAAATAGAAATAAGAATAGAACAGAACAGAATCACAGAGTTGGAAGGGACCTTGGAGGTCTTCTAGTCCAACCCCCTGCCTAGGCAGGAAACCCTCTACCACTTCAGACAAATGGCTAACCAACATGTTTTTAAAACTTCCAGCGTTCAAGAGTTCGATTGGCGACTTTTTTGCTTAACGCCTCCTTCGCAGGAATCGATTTCCCAGTCTGGCGGTTTGCGCCTGGGCCAGAGTATGGGCACCCCTCAACCTACGACTCCAATTGAGCCCAACGTTGGGTTTTTTTGGTTGCTCTACTGAGATATTTGTTTCGGGGAGTTATGCCCCGTTTTACGACTTTTCTACCCACCGTGGTTAAAGTGAACCGACTGCCATTGTTAAAAGCGAGTCCCACGGTCGTTAAATGAACCTGGCTTAATCCCGTTGACGTTTGCCTGTCAGGAGGTTGCGAGAGGGGATAACCTGACACTCCTCCCACTACCCCGAGATGCTGCAGCCGTCGTAAATATGAGTCACGGGCCAAGCATCCGAATCCCGTGACTGCAGGGATGCTACGAATGGTCATTAAGTGTGAAAGACCCGTTCCTAAAAGTCCCTTTCCTTTCCAGTGGTAACTTTGGTCACTCAACGGAAGGACGTAAGTCAAGGACGACTCGTATTGCTTTTTGGGAAAGGCAGTCCTAAGATCCCGCCTTCGATGCCGCCTCGCAGTCCCCTTTCCGTCTTTCCTCTGCCCTGTCAACTTTTTTGCCCCTTCTTTCTCCGGCTTGCCTTCAAGCGATCCAGGTTGTGGCCGTATTCGTCCAGGATAGTTGTACCATTGTGCATCACACCGTTCCCCGTCATCATCCAGGTGCCTGCAGGAGGAAGGACCGAAGACAGGCACCCCCCCTTTGTCAGTCAGGTGAGGGAGGAGAACCGCTTTTTTTCTTTTTAGAAGACTACCCAGTTGTTTCTTCCTTTGTGGCCGCCTGTCCCTCCAAAAACCGAATCAGAGGAGGGAGGAGGCGGAGTGGGAGTCGGGGTCAGCATCAGGGCAACCTGGGAGCTCCGAGGAGAGGAGAGGAGAGTGGTGGAAATCTATGGGCTGGTGCTCGGGATGGGAACTCCGAGGGGGAAAAGGGAGCAGAGCTGGCAGAGAGAGAGGCGGAGCCTGGACCGTCCGCCAGCCCCCCGATGGAGAGTCAACAGCCCCCAGGTCTGGAGGGGGCTGATGAGGAAGAGGAGGAACAGCCGGGCCCAGGGCCTGGTTACAGAAACTAACCCTAAACTCTGCTCTGTGGAGGGGGAAGTATGAAGGTGAAGATGAATTCTCAGGTCTTAAAATGGCTGAGCGATTCTGGACATGCCCTGCCAAGACCCTATCCCAAGAGATTACCGTCGCAGTTCTCACCTGACCGCAGGTTGGTCATCGTGGACGGCAGCTGCAGGTAGGTGGGGTTGTGGGTGGTGACGCCAATCTCGATGGAGCCGGCCCACTTGTCCACCATCTTGTCAATCCGCACCTGGAAGACCTCGCCGTTCCGCAGGGGGCGGTTGCTGAGGACCACGCCGTGGTTGAAGTCGTCGGTGGCGCTGCGTGGACAGGGAAGAGAGGGGCGGAGTTCTCGGTTAGAGCGCCTCTTGGGACAACGTCCAACAGACCATGGTTAGCCGTTACCAGGTGGACCAGACGGGAAACACAGCCAGGTAAGTCCCAAAAAGTGCTTTTTCAGGAGGCAGCTGGACTTTCTGGTTTTTCTTTTGAAGATGTTTTGCTTCTCATCCGAGAAGCTTCTTCAGCTCTGCCTGGATGGTGTGGAACGGAAGGATTTATCCTCTTTGCAGACAGCCGGTCGTTTGCATCCTTTTTAGAGGGCCGTTGAGGCCACTTGGAGGTTTATTTGTGTCCTCAGTGGTGCAAATGGGTTTCGACCCTTCTTGGAACTGCTGAAAGGAGCTGCGCTGTGGGCTCCGCAACTTGTTTGCGTCACTCAGGTGACCCCGAGGACACAGGCAAAATTCCAGGTGGCCTCAACGGCTCTCTAAAACAAAGGTCTTTGAAGGAAAAACAGAACATCCAGTTGCCTGTGGAAAAGCACCTTTGGAGGGAGAGAGAGAGAGAAAGAAAAGAAAGAAAGAAAGAAAGAAAGAAAGAAAGAAAGAAAGAAAGAAAGAAAGAAAGAAAGAAAGAAAGAAAGAAAGAAAGAAAAGAAAAGAAAGAACGAAAGAAAGAAAAGAAAAGAAAGAACGAAAGAAAGGAAGGAAAGAAAGAGGGGGAGAATGAAAGAAAAAGGAAGGAAGGATCTTAGAATCAGAGGAGGGACTTTGAAGGTCACAGTCCAATCCAAAGGTGCTTTTATTCCTAGGAGGTAACTGGACTTCCTGGTTTGTCTTTGAAGACGTTTCGCTCCTCATCCAAGAAGCTTCTTTAGCTCTGACTGGGAAGGTGGGAGATGGAAGGAATGATATTCTTTGCAAGCAGCGGGTCATTTGCACCCTTCTTAGAGGGCCGTTGAGGCCACGTGAGAGGTCTGCCTGTGTCCTCGGGGTCACCTGAGCGTTGCAAACAGGTATGGAGCCTTCTTGGAACCAACGGAGCCTTGTTGTGGACTCCACAACCCTTTGCACCACTCAGGTGTCCCTGAGGACGCGGACTAAGGCTCTCCAAAACAAAGGCCTTCGGAGAAAAACACAGAACGTCCAGTGGCCTCTGGAAAAAGCACTTTTGGGAGGGAGGGAGAGAGAGAGAGAGAGAGAGAGAGAGAGAGAGAGAGAGAGAGAGAGAGAGAGAGAGAGAGAGAGAGAAAGAAAGAAAGAAAGAAAGAAAGAAAGAAAGAAAGAAAGAAAGAAAGAAAAAGAAAGAAAGGAAAAGAGAGAGAAAAGAAGGAAAAGGAAGGAAGGTAAGTAGGCTGGTTGGTTGGTTAGTTAGTTCTGGTAAACTCTTTGCTGGCTGGGGGATTCAGGGAGTTGAAGTCCACAAGTCTTTAAAGGTGCAAGGCTGGCACCCCCGCAAGGGTTGAAGAGGGGCTGCCCCAAAGAAGAGGGGGTCCACCCATTCTCCAAAGCACCAGGAGACAAGACCAGAAACCACGGATGGAGAACTCATCCAGGAGAGAAGGAATTCAGGAGACATTTTCCTAATAGTGAGGACAATTAACCAGGGGGACTCCTTGCCACCAGAAGGCGTGGGGGCTCCAGAACTGGAAGGTTTTTAAGAAGAGGCTGGGGAGACCTTCGTCAAAAATGGTTTAGGGCAGGGGGACCAGTGGCATTGGGTCTCCTTCTTGAGTGTGGGGTCAGACTAGAAGGCCTCCAAAGTCCCTTCGGAGACTGTTATTCCATCGCCCCAGATCGATTAGTCGGTGGAACCGCTTGCTACTAGAAGTTGTGGGTGCTCCGTCCCTGGGAGTTGTTAAGAAGAGACTGTCTGAAACGGCCTCCTGCTCGATCAGCCGGCTGGACTGGAAGACCTCTAAGGTCCCCTTTCCAGCTCTCTATCCCGATGGAAGATACGTACTGAGGCCGCAGCGCCGTCCGTCCTTCGTTGATGATGGCAGCTTTCTGACCGCAGTTTGGGTGGAAGAGGAGGCGTTCAGGTTCCGGCTCGCTGCCCCCGGCGTCGATGGCCCTCCGCCCAACGTCCGGCGAGAGGGCCCTCATGATGGCGTTGTTGCGCCGAAGCCGGTCGCTGTGGTTGTGATTGTGCACGATGGTGACCTTCACGGCCATGCCGTAGAGGTCCACCACGCCGTAGACCACCAAGGGGGTGAGGGTGGTGGCGACGCCTGCAGAAAGAGAGGGCAACGCCTCAACGACACGTCCGTTGCTATGTTTGGCGTCCTGGCCCGGCTTGGGAGAGGAGGGCGGTTAATTCTGCAGGGGGTCCTCAGCTTACAACCACCCTGCAGCCTGTCATAAAGTGGGTTGCCCACACGACTGACCTAATGTTACCATCTTTTTTCTTTTCTTTTTTGCATTATCATCTGTTTTGATCATCAAAGATGAAGCTCAGCCAATGAAACATTTAAAAACGCATCACAAATCTCACTGACTGGCTCTGGTGGTTGATATTATTATTGTTATTATTATTATTATTATACTTTTATTCATCAAACACGAAACTGACTGCCTCTGGTGGTAGGTATTAATATTAAAGTGATTGTTATTATTATTATTATTATTATAATATTCATCACACATGAAACGGCCTCTGGTGGTTGATATTATTGTAATTATAAACTTTATTCATCAAACGTGAAACTGACCGGCCCTGATGGTTGATTTTATTTGTCAGCTCTGAGATTCAGCTGCCAAAAATGTTAAGGAAAAAGGGGGGGGGTGGAGGAGTTGGAAAGTTCCAGGCTATTTCGTATGTCGCATTAAAAAAAATTCCAGCTGCGGTTAATTGGTTCTCGTGATTAATGAAGTGTAAGAAGTGGGAAGAGAGAAGGTGGATTTTGTGAAACCGCTGAAAACGACTTGAGTTTGGGAAATATCCATAGACGTGCCAGAGATGTTCTAATAAATCAATTGGAGATTATACTTGTCTTGGAGCGATTCATTACCGTGGATAATTTCTGGATGCCCATCGTCATTATTATAAACTTTTATTAATCAAACAAAACGAAACTGACTGGCTCTGGCGGTTGATATTATTAGTCTTATTATTATCACTGTGCTGTCCCGGTCAGTCTACGGGAATTGGATAGTTACTTATGGAATTAGGAGCTGTCCCCTTAAGGGAATGCATCATGGTAAATGTAGTTCATGTCACGTGGCCACATCTGTAATCCTGATTGGCCACTAAATTGACCCTCGAAGGGTTGGGGGAGGTTTTTGCCTGAACTCTTTAACTCATGGCAGCTTCTTTCTATCGCTACGAGATGGGTTAGGAGGTAACCATCTTTTCTGCCTTTTTTTGCACACAGGTGGATTTGACGCTGTACAGATGCAGAGAGATAAACTCAACAAGATGTCCATAACAAATTACATTTATTGGTTCATCATGTATCCTCATAACACACATTTGTGACGAAGTTCTTCTTTAATGACCAATCCTTTGCATATCTGTCTTGTAGTAAAAGGTGGTTATTTCCTAACCATCTCGTAGTGATAGAAAGCAGCTGCCGTGAGTTAGGGAGTTCAGGCAAAAGTGAGGAAAACTCCCCCAGCCCCTCGAGGGTCAATTTAGTGACCAATCAGGATTACCGATGTGGCCACGTGACATGAACTACATTTCCCAGGATACCTTTAACTACATTTACCATGATGCATTCCCTTAAGGGGACAGCTCATAATTCCTAAGTAACTATCCCAATTCCCATAGACCGGCTGCGACAGCACAATCGGTATTATAAATTTTTATTCATCAAACATGAAACTGACTGCTTCTGGTGGTTGATATTATTATTATTGTACACAAAAATGACAGTACACACAGCAGACGAGATAACCATGCTGGGTTTCGTATCACAAATCCTCCCCTGGGACAGAAGCTGTTTTTTCAGCCTATCTGTCCTTGTTTTTATTCTCCTGTACCGTCTGCCAGATGATAATAGTTCAAAACAAGGGTGCCCAGGATGAGATAAATCTTTGAGAACGTCTTGAACTTTCTTAAGGCAGCTGGAGCGATAAAACTCTTCCAAGGAGGGAAGAGGGCAACCAATGATCCTCTGGGCAATGACATTAACCCCCCCGGAATGCTTTCCTATCTGCCCCCGTGCGAATGGCAAACCAGACAGAGGTGCAGGAAGTTAAGATACTCTCTCTGGCGCAGCGGTGGAAGGTCACAAGCAGTTTTCCATTCAGTTGTTGTTTTCTGAGAAACCTGAGGTAGTATAAATCTCTGCTGGGCCCTTTTGACCAGGGTTGCAATGTCAGGTCCTCTTTTAGGGTAACACCCAGAAACTGAAAACTGGCCAGATGGAAAAGGAAATAACAACAACAATAATAATAATTGGTTAATATCTGGGATGCTGGCCGCAACCCGTATCAACCATCAGAGCCAGTCGATGATAATTGTGGTACATTTTTAAATGTTCAGTTGACTGAGTTTCATGTTTAATGAATAAAGGAGATATAATAACTACTTGAAGTACATTGCAATATTAATGAATAAATAAAGTATGTATAATAATAGTAGTAATAATAACAATCTCTTTTATTCGTTAAACGTGAACATTTAAAAATGTATCAAAAATCTCATTGACTGGCGCTGATGGCTGATAAGGGTTACTGCCTGCATCCCAAGGATAAAAAAAAATTATTATCATTATTATTATTAATGACATTTGCGACCCATCTTGTAGCCAGTGACTCTGGGTAGGTTACATCATAAAAACACTAAAGAATTAAGAAACATTAAAATCTACAATCATAGAAACAAAGTAAATAAAATCAACCCCAGATGGAAAAGGAGAGAACTGGGCACATGGGAGGCAATCCTTGACTTACGACAAAACCGGAGCCTGACATTTCTGCCTTCAAGTGAGACAATTCCCTGAATTTTACGACCATCCTCGCCAGAATCACTAAGTGAATCCCCTGCGGTTGTTAACAACCTCGATGTTAAGCAAATCAAAACTCCCCCGGGACACTGCAACCGCATAAATACGAGTTGGTTGCTGAGCATCCGAATGTTGATCCCTGAGTCCGTCGGGAGGCTGCGACGGCTCTTCAGTGCGGAAAAACCGGCCGTTAAGTCACTTCTTTCAGTGCCGTTCCAACCGCGGCCACTAAATGGACTGCCGTTGAGGACCACCTGTAAATGCGGCCATATTTAAGCTGATGTGGCTGCGTTAAATGAAACCGTGGGGGTTTTTTTCCGCCAAACATTGGAAGTAAACACAGATTTGGGGCCAAAACATCACATGTTGCAGTCATAATTTGGGAAATATCGCCATTTTTGCCCCCTCCTCTCTCTCTCTCCAGCCCCAGCTTTGCGGGGGGAGGGGGGGGCTCTCATCCCTGAGGAGCGTGCCCACCTTGGTCAATGCCGTTGATGTAGAAGTGAAGGGCGCTGTTGGATTTCCGGGTCAAACCGATGTGGTCACCTTCCTGTGGTGAGAAGACACAAAGCAGGCAGGGAAGTTTCTCCAAGGGGGGGGGGGGCGGCTGCTACCGGTTCACAACGGTTCGGGAGAACCGGCTGTTAAATTTTTTACATCTGGTTCAGTGAACCGGTCGTTCCGGCGACTGGCCAGCCCTGCCCCACCCGGGAATCCGCATGCGGCTCGTTTTAGATCGCAAGATGAGCAGATGTCAGGATTCCAGCAGTTGCCCTCCCAATTAAATCACGAGTCTCGAGCCAAACTTCCAAAAAAGGATTTATCGGGGAGTTAACATGTTGGCGCTGCTTGGGTGCAGCCGATTCTGAGGCACATCGTTCCTTGTCACCCTTGACCCTGGCCTCCCCTTCCGCCCCCCTGGGTGTATCCTCATTCATATCCTCCGATGGGACAGGTCCATAGCTCAGAGCCATCAATCATGCTCCCCAGCTAGATCTTTGCATGGCAGGAACTTCAGTCACCTAGTTACTATCTCTGTAAAACTGTTGATGGAATGCAGTTTTGGTTTCCAAGCTGCCTCACTGCTCCCCCCCCCTCCCTTTCTGTTGGCAGCTTTAAAAAGACCAGGCAAATGTTTCATGAGTTGACAGCAGGGTCCGTGCAGAGGCTCTGGGAGGGAGAAAAACGGGCCTCCCGGAAGTTCCGGAAGGTTGGAAATAGTCCCGTTTCCTGTCTCCAGAGTCCGGGGAGGGCGAAAACGCCCCCTCCCTCCCCGTGGCTCCGTTTTCGCTCCCGGGGTGGTGCAGGCAGCCAAAGAGAGGATGCCCACTACGGCATGCCCACCCAGCAACTGGGAAGAGAACTGGTTGCTAAATTATTTGGAGCCCACTGTCAACTCATGAAACGTTTTGTATACATGTTTTATAGTTGACAACAGAAAGAAGGGGGGGTGGGGGGGAGAATTTCAAAGAGCTGGCGGCAGCGTGGAATTGAAAGTCCGTTCCATTCATAATTTCTTCAAAGACTGATTAGATGGCTGAAGCTTCTGCCTCGAAAAAAATCTACCCGGAGAACATGATTGATGACTCTTGGCTACGGACGTGTTTCGTTGGAGGATACACCCAGAGGCTTGTTGGGGGGGAAAGGCAGGATCAAGGGGGTCAGTGAATTATGTGTCTCAGAGACGGCTACGCCCAGGTTCGTCCCAGACGTAGAACGGTAACTTCGAATATATCCTCTTTAGTTTTGGAAGGGCGGCTCGAGGCTCATGATTTATTTGGGGTAACTGCCGGAGCCCCGACCTCCACCCCTGGTGGGCAAGGAGGACGAGAAGGGGGGCGTTGAGCTCACCTGCAACTCATCCAAGCTGAATTCGCAGTATTCCCGTCGGGTACCTTTCCCGTTGGTGAGAATCCCGCAGCCGCTCATCATAATGGTTCCTTCGTGGGTTGAGTGGGGCATGACAAGAAGAACTGAGTGGGGACAAGGGCCGGCTCATTTGACTCCCCTCCCCCGGGGGGTCCTCTCCCCCCCGCCCCCGACGGAGACCCCCCTTCCCCGCCCACACAACCCCCCAGCTCTCCCCTGCCCTGTGGATACGCACGAGTCGGGAAGTCACCTGAGCGCAGGTTCGTCATGGTGGCCGGATACTCCAGGTTGTTGGGGTTGTGGGTGGTGACCCCGATCTCGATGGAGCCCGACCACTTGTCCACCAGCTTGTCGATGCGGATCTGAGGAGGAGACAAAGCGGCAGTTTGAATTCCCCGGCCGGGTTTGCCTTCGAAATCTCTCTCGGCCTCTAAAAATGGCGGATGTTTTTTTTTTCTCTCTCAATCTGGGCGATGTTTTAAGAGTCGGGCATTCAAACTCCTAGAATTCCCTACCTGGCCTTGCTCAATTCGCTGGTTATATTCAACTGAGAATTGTTCGGTCTAGCGGTTGAGAACGAAGGCTGGAAAGTGAGAGGTGGTGAGTTCTAGTCCCGCCTTAGGCATGAAAGCCAGCTGGGTGGAATTTGGGTCAATCACCAGGAGACGGGGAGTTCTAGTTTCATCTTAGAAAATTTGGGCCAATCATCCGGAGATTGGGAGTTCTAGTCCCACCTTAGGCATAAAAGCCAGCTGGGTGGAATTTGGACTAATCAGCAGGAGCCTGGGAGTTCTAGACTCCCCTTAGGAAGGAAAACTGGCTGGGTGACTTTGGGCCAATCAGCAGAAGCCTGGGAGTTCTAGTCCCACCTTAGGCAGGAAAGCCAACTGGGTGACTATGAGCCAATCACCAGGAGAATGGGAGTTCTAGTCCTACCTTAGGCATGAAAGCCAGCTGGGTGACTTTGGGCCAATCAGCAGGAACCTGGGAGTTCTAGTCCCACCTTAGGCAGGAAAGCCAGCTGGATGACTATGAGCCAAACACCAGGAGAATGGGAGTTCTAGTCCCACGTTAGGCAGGAAAGCCAGCTGTGTGACTATGAGCCAATCACCAGAAGATGGGGAGTTCTAGTTTCACCTTAGAAAAGCCAGCCAGGAGACTTTGGGCCAATCCCCAGGAGATGGTGAATTCAGGCCAGTCTCCCTCTCTCAGCCCAAACCACCTCACAGGGTCGTTGTTGTTGGGAAAAGAGGAGATGGATGCGTCTGACACTTTCGCAGCCTGGACTTGTTTGTACAAATAATAATAAAGGACATAGATAAATGAAGGAATTTTTGGGGAAACCAACAACGATCGATCAAAAACACAAAATTTTGAGCAGCGTCTGTCTTCCCTGGGAGTGAGAGAAAATAAATAGGAAGCTCAAAGGGAGCGGACTACAAATCCCAGATGCCTCAGCCTTGCTAAACATCCACCATGAGCCCGCTGAGAGAATTATGTCCTACTTAATCAGCACTGCAAATTTTCTACACAGCTTACCGCAATATTCCTCAACCTCTCTGACTTTTAAGACCCGTGGACTTCAACTCCCAGAATCCCCCAGCCAGCAGATCAGTTTCCCATTTAATTCTCATGCCAATGAACTCCCACCCACCCCCTTTTTTAAAATAATTTGGCTTGTCAGGGTTTATTTCTTTTCTCATTTTGTTGAAATCAAGATATATTACATTGACCGCATTCCCACCATCTATGAAGAAAGTTACCCAATTTAAAAAAAAACAAAACAAGATGTTCCCTAACAGACCAATAAATCGTTGGAAATTATAAACAGGGAACCTATTTCCATATGTGGTGGACATGCCCTCAAGCTAAAAATTATTGGGTTTAAAATTAGGCGATGGCTGGAGGAAATTACAAAAAAAAATTGAGACCAGAGACATTCCTATTGGGTAAATTAAGAGACAAAATAAGTAAGAAACTCCAATGTATTATATTACATCTAATAACTGCAGCATGAATCGCCTTTGCCCAGAATTGGAATAGTGACAGCATTCCCTCCAATATTATGATAATAAAAAAGGTTTTAGAGTGTGTAGAAACGGATAGGCTTTCAATATAAACGAAGGAGAGAGAAGAGATGTACTACGAAATTTGGAATTTGTGATCCAATTGGCTGCAAGGTAGACACAAAATAGAGAGATGAAATGAAAGGTGATGGTGTGATGAAATAATTTGGCATGAATAGACATAATTGTGTATACTTATGTATAAATACATATATATGTAAATATATGAAAATATGATGTAAATTAGATGTAAAATAATTGTAATAATATTTAGTAATATTCTACATACTTAAGAATAGGTCAAAGTGAGTGAACTCACTCATTCATGCTGCAATGAATGGTAATATATTTTTTAATTGTAAATTTGTTTATAATAAAGTTTTTTAAAATAAAAAATAAAAATACAAAATCGTTTTGCCACATTTCTTCTTGTCTTAAAAAGTCACAAAAGGTTGAGACAAAATAGCTCTCATCAAAGGGCTCCTTTTCTGGGGGCCTGGAGATTTGGGGAGGGGGGATCTCAGGACCTCCCATCCAGTGGTGGGATTCCAATATTTTTTTAAATTTTTTATTAAAAACAAACTTTTTAAAAAATCTTGAACAGGGTGGTCTGTCTTTGACATACATATTAGTTTTTACACTAGTATAAAAGCGAAATCATTAAATAGTATAAGCATTTATATGCATATATATATATATATATATATATATGCATGGGCATTTGATATATATATGCATTTGATCTTTACATCCTTTTTTAATCCTAATCATTGTTTTGCAATTCAATTTCATCTTAAATTCTAATTCACATTTTACAGACTTTCTTTCATATCCCTCCGTACAGACATTTCCCCATATTTCATAATATTCTGAGTATCTCACTCTTTCAATTCTAACGTCATAATATCTAGCTAAGCGCACTGAAAAATCTTTTCCACTACTGCATCATCACTTGGCATTTCTTTTGACTTGTTTGGGCAAGTAATAATCTTGATGTTGTAATTACATGGATAATTAGGGAGGTATCTGCTTTTTTTTTTTAAAAAATCATATATTACATGCTGGAAATGTTTGAAAGAACGGGGCACTTGCTATTCTGTGTGGTGAGAGTGCAAGAAAATACTAAGAACTTTGGCACAAAATTTGAATAAACGTTGGATTTAAAAATTAGTTTTACCTCAGAAATGTTCCTAGGAGGAATAAATGGATTCAGATAATTTAATCAGTTGCTTCTCTGCCCTCACGGTTTCTTCCAACAATCCGTTCGCCAAAACGGCTCAGCCAGTTAACCGCTTCTCTCGAACCGGTGCGAACTGGCCGGATCCCATCGCTGCTACCCACCCCGTTTACCTCAAACATCTCGTTGTCCCGCAGCGGCCGGTTGGTCATGACCACGCCGTTGTTGAACTCGTCCAGCGGCCGGCGCCTCTCGGCCGTCTTGTTGTTGTTGCTGAGCTTGATCAGGGTGCCGCACTTCTCGTGGAAGAGCAGGGCGTCGTTGGAGGTCATGGGGGGCGCGCCCCCGGGCGGGGAGTCCGAGGGGGGGCTGCCCAGGTTGACATTGAGGAGGCTCCCGTTGTAGGCCGACAGGATGGCATTGCTTACCACCTCCGACAGCTCTGTGCTGGAGAAGCCTATGGGGGGGGATTGTGTTTTGGGTGGAGGTCGACGTACCCCCCTCATAGGCTGAGATGCCAGGTACCCCAATGTCTCCTGGCTGCCCATTTTGTAAAGAAAGGGGGGAGGTTCTGATGGGGGCAAAGACACCCTCCCCCACAACCAGGCCTGGTTCATTCAAATGAGAAGCAAGTTTGTCCTAGCTCCAAAAACTTGCTTTAGACGTGAAAGCCAGCCTGGTGCCTTTGGGCCAATCACCAGGAGAATGGGGAGTTGTACCCAACCCTTGTGCGGGTAGGAAACCTTACACCGCTTCAGACAAAGGGCTATCCAACATCTTTTTAAAAACCTCCAGTGTTGGGAGAATTCACAACTTCTGGAGGCAAGTGGTTCCACTGGCTAATTGTTCTCGCTGTCAGGATATTCTCCTTAATTCTAAGTTGCTTCTCTCCTTGATTCCAGTTATTTATAAGAATAATAAAGGCAGGAGGGAAAACCAATTGTAAAAATGATGGCAGAAACCAGTGCTTCATATTGCAAGGGAAGACAGCCGGTGGGCTGCTGAAACCTACAAATTTTTTATATATAAAAAAATCTCCCGCGTAAGATTCGAAGTATCTAGGCAACGTTTCGATGAAGTCTCATTCATCATCTTCAGGCTTGTGTCTTCGGCTCTTGCTTCTCAGTGACTAGAGTTGCCTAGATACTTGAATCTTACGCGGGAGAAAACCCGAACAACCAAAGATCCACGTACAAATACCCACGAGAACCTCAGAAAACATATATGTGTGTGTGTGTGTGTGTGTATATATATATACATATACATATATACGTATATATACGTATATATACAGACATATACACATATACGTGTATATATATATATATATATATATATATATATATATATACATACATACACACATATACATACACACACACACACACACACGGTATTCAGCTTTGTTCGGGTATTTTCCCACGTCATTATAGTTGTGCTTTTAAAGTTGTAGCAACGTTTTGGCAGAATCTCATCTGCCATCATCAGGCTCGTGTATTGGGTTGGTCTGTGAGTCAGACTTTCAAAGCTGTTCATACACACACACACACACACACATATTTCCCCCCTTATTTCCATATATTTTTATTTTATATCTATATTTTTATTTTATATCTATATCTATATGTATGTACTGTATGTAATAATATAATATATAATATAATATAACATAATATAACGTAATATAATGTAATATAATATAATATATTAATATTACAATATATAATATAATATAATGTAATGTAATGTAACGTAACGTAACATATTTTCCCCCTTACTTCCAGTGACTCACCGTTCTCCGATTCCAGGCTACTAGGAAATTTATCCGGCCGAGTCTGGTTGCAAGCCGCTTCCAGGGCTACAGAGAAGAGGAGGAAGACGAGGAGGAGGAAGAGGAAGGAAAAGATGTCAGAGGTGCTTCCGAGAGCAACCACAGGCCGTGTTGCAAAGGAACAAGCCAGGAATCCTAGCTCAGGGGGTCCTGGAGGGGCCAGCCGACAACCCCGCAAGGAGGTTTAAAAAGATGGCTCCGTATGGGAGGCCAGGAAAGATTCTCTGGGCACGGTCAGTTCCCACCCTTAAAGTGGGTGACCGCGCAGACCTTTCCCCTCTCTTGCCAGCCAACACCTGACACGGATAGTCCTCGGCTTATGACTGGCTAAGCGAGGGAGTCATTCCAGTGAGTTTTTGCCCCACCCTCCGAGCTTTCTGGCCACGGCCGTTAAGCAAACCACAGCCACTGTGAAGGGAGTGACGTGGTTAGGAAGCCAATTCCGCTTCCCGACTGACTTCGTTAGAAGGTCGCCGAAGGGGATCAGGGGACACGGCGGCCGTCGTAACCAACGAGTCAGTGGCCAAGTGGTCGAATATGGGGAGGCTGCGAGTGTGAAAAACGGACCTAAAGTCACTTCCCCCACCCCACAGTGCCGTTGTAACTCCGGTCACTAAACAAACTGTTGTAAGTGGAGGACTGCCTGGATTTCGAGGCAGCAAAGTGCCGGAGAGGGGTGTAGCCGTAGGGGATGAATCGTCCCGCAGATCTGTCCAGGGAGAACTATCTAAAGCAGCCCCTTTGCCAAACCAGGACCCCCAAAATATCCATCCCTTCCCTTCCTTCGGTCCCAAAACCCCCACATCAGTTCTTTAAAGACCAGTGTTTAAGATGGGGGGGAGACTTCAACTCCCAGAATTGAATCAATCAATCAATCAGAATAGAGCTGGAAGGGACCTTGGAGGTCTTCTAGACCAGCCCCCGGCTCAAGTAGGAGACCCCATACCATTCCAGACTGACGTCTGTCCAGTCTCTTCTTAAAAAAAAAAAAAAAAGCCTCCAGGGATGAAACTCCCCACACGTTCTGGTGGCAAGCAGTTCCGCGGGTTAATTAACGTCCTCAGCGTTAGGAAGTTTCCCCTGAGTTCTAAGTTGCTTTTCTCCTGCGTGAGTTTCCATCCGTTGCTTCTTATCCTTCATTCAGGGGCTTTGGAGAATAGTTTGACACACACACACCCTTTTGAGGGGCAGCCCCTCAAATCCTGGAAGGCTGCTACCACATCCCCCATACATCCTCTTTCTCCAGACTGGCCAAACCCAAATCCAGCAATCGTTCCTCGTATGTTTTAGTCTCCGGGCCTTTAATCACCTTAGTTGCTCTTCTCTGCACTTTTTCCCAAGTCTCCAACATCTGGGTGACCAAAATTGGTTGCAGGATTCCAGGTGTGGCCTTACGAAGACTTAAAAAAACAAGGGTCTTTCCAACTTGGCAAGTGGAAGACTGGTAGACGTGCAACTCCCAGGGTTCCTGAGCTAACCCGACTGGAGGAGGGACTCCGGGAGTTGGAAGTCCCCAAGCCTTCCAGCGGTCAAGTTGGAAGACACCCGCCCTCCCGGACTTAAAATAACTTTTATTGTCACTTTGAATATGCACCAATCGGTACACATTAAAATGAAATGTGCAGCCCGCTCTCAAAGGGTCACCACCTCCATACACCACGTAACCACGACTAAATAAAGGAAAGAAAGAAAAGGAAGGAAGGAAAGAAAGAAAGAAAAATAAAGAAGGAAGGAAGGAAACTCTGAGAGACTTATGATTTGAATGGGGTGTATAGTCAGAGCCCTGACACCCACATTTGAATGCGGAGATTTGGAGAAAAATTACCCGCGCTTTCTTTACACTTCTACCCTACTCTTTTATCATTCACCTGTGGTGCTAAATGACGACCCCATTCATGCGTGGCCCTAACCCGCTGCGTTATTTTTCTTGTCCGGTTCCTCAACGGCTCTGCCGATTCTCCGCTTTTTTTTTTTTTGATAAATTTTTATTGTTTTCCAACCAGTACAGATCTTAGTTTGATTATCCAACAGCTTTTGTACCAACATATAACATGATCAAACATTTCCGTCAACTATTTGTGCGTATTTTTTTAAAAAAATTTATTTTAATTTTTAAATACTCTGTAGATTGTGATGTAGTGTTTGGAGCACTGTGCTGGAGTAGCTTTCAAATTTCATTGTATTCGTGGAATTACAATGACAATAAAGGTATTCCATTCTATTCTATTCTATTCTATTCTATTCTATTCTATTCTATATTCTACTCTATTCTATCCTACAGTATATCATTGCTATATATTTCCTTCAGTTGTAATTACTATTGTTACTTATTTATCTGTTTACATATTGCGTATCACTCTTTTGAGGTTTTTCTTATAGTCATCTTTTCTAATTCTTATCTCTGCTATATTTTGTAAAATTAGTTATTCTTCCGTTGGGACCATATGTTCTTTCCACAGTTGCGCATAGGCTATTCTGGCCGCTGTCAATATATGTAATATTATTTTATCTTTTTTTTTGAGGGTTTCTTTTTTTTTTACCTTCATCGTGGGAGGGTCCCTCTTCCGCTTCCTCCACGTTCCCTGGCACCACTGTGATCTGGGTGCACTTGCCGTAGAGGTCAACCACGGCCCAGACGCGGGGCGGGATACCCATGGCTGCCACGCCGCAGTCCTGGCCGTTGACCCAGAGGTGCAGCTCCCCGCTGGCCGTCCGCTGGATGCCCACCCGGTCGCCTTCGCCCAGCTGGTCCAGGTCCTGGCCGTACTCCTCCAGGATGGAGCGCCCATCGCGCAGGACGGAGCAGCCGGAGATGATCCAAGAGCCCCCCTTGAGGCCGGTGGCGCTGCTGGGGAAATCCAGGTGGTTGGGGTCCAAGGCGGTCACCCCAATCTCCAAGGAGCCGCTCCAGGAGTTGACCTGCGGGGAAAAGTGGATGGAAGGGGAGGGTGTCGGGACTCGCACTCGGCGTCAGCGAAGTGGGGGCTCAGAGGGGGGTGGGTCTCCCTCAAGCAGGGGGGAGCTTAAACCCAGCGGCCAGGGATTTTTTGGGGGTGGGGGTTACAAGAGTTCTTGGGGGGGTCAATATTCTTGAAGGAGTTCTGGGTGAAGCCAGCCTGGATCCTGGAAGTGTTTTCTGAGTGGGGGCAT
Organism: Pseudonaja textilis; assembly: GCF_049901715.1. Classification (NCBI taxonomy): domain Eukaryota; kingdom Metazoa; phylum Chordata; class Lepidosauria; order Squamata; family Elapidae; genus Pseudonaja; species Pseudonaja textilis. Next base: position 125,641,379 of record NC_142008.1, on the reverse strand, counting down.
TTCCAGGAGTCTCTTTTGGGGGTTCAACCCCCAAACCCCATTTTGTACCCGAGAGAAGTGAACTCTCCCTTGCCCCCCAGACTCTGAGGGGTAGAGGCGCAGCTGCCCAGCTCAGTCACCCAAGAGCCCCCCGTTGCCTCCATATTTTGTGGACCCCACCCTATGATCCCTGAGGCTCCGCCCCCTCCCGTTGAGGGAGTTCCACCCCCAACTCCACCCCCCATCGGCGCATCCTTCATTTGGGGACGGCTGCCCTCTTCTTCCCCGCAGCCCCCTCCCCTGGGACCCCCCCTCTATTGGCTCGGCCTTGGTATGGGGATTACAAGCCTCCACTCTGCTCCTTGGCCCCTCCCTTTGTGACACCCCCCAGATCGAGGGTCTCACCCACCCATAGGTCCAAGACTGCCCCCCCATGGCTTTGGCCTGATTTGGGGGCTTCCTGTCTCTGCTAATGCAGCCCCGTCTGGGACCCCCAGGGCTTCCCCAGAAAGGGAAGGAGGGCAGCTGCCCAGTTCTGCCCCCAAGACAAGTCCTCCCCCAGTCATTCTTTTGGAGACCCTCTCCCTGGCGAGCCCCCGCCCCACCATTGCCTCAACCCCGGGGAAACCTGGGGGTTGCAAAGAAAGGGTGGCTGCTCCTCCGACCTCTTCCCCTAGACCCCCGAGGGTCTCCCTCCCCTCCAAAGAGGGAGGGCAGCCCTCCTGCATCCCTCTGACAGCCCCCTGCACTTTTATTTGGAGACCCCTCCCTGCTCCTTCCCCTCCTGCAACCCCGCTCCTGAGACCTCCCACACCGGTATTTTCCCCTCCCTCAGCGCACCTCCATCCCCAAGACCCCCCATTCCCCCTCCCTTGCCCACCTCCTTCCTTCCTGAAGCCCCCCCACTCCTGAGACCCCTGATGCTCTCTGCCGTCCTACAACACATCTCTCCATCCCCAAGACCCCCTCCCCAAATTGCTTTAGGCTTCATTCGGGGACCCCTGTCCTGCCCTCCTTCTCCCTCTCCTGAAGCCCCTCCCTAAGACCCCCATTCCTCCTCCCTTTGTCCACCCCCTTCCCTCCAGCAGCCCCCTCCCCCGAGACACCCCCAGGTCCTCCCCCTCCCCCAGAGCATCTCCATCCCCAAGACCCCCAATTCCCCCTCTCCTTGCACCCCCCTTCCCTCCTGCAGCCCCTCCCCGAGACACCCCCAGGTCCTCCCCCTCCCACAGAGCATCTCCATCCCCAAGACCCCCAATTCCCCCTCTTCCCTCCTGAAGCCCCTCCCCTGAGACCCCCAGGGATCTCCCCATCCCTCAGCGCCCCTCTCCAAGACCCCCCTCCCCAAAATTGCTTTGGCTTCATTTGGGGACCCCTCCCCCTCCCGCAGCCTCCCTCCCCGAGACCCTCCCCCTCCTACAGCGCATGTCCATCCCCAAGAGGCCCCCCCGCCCTCCAATCGCCTCGGCCTTCACTCGGAGACCCCTCCCCTGCCCTCCTCCTCCCCCTCCGTCACCTTCCGATCGATTCGGACGGTGAAGAGGGCCCCGGGGCGAGGGCTCCCGGCTCAGCACCAGCCCGTGGTTGAACTCCTGGCCGGGCTGCGAGCGGGCGGCGCTCCGCCCGCCCCGCGACACCGTCACCAGCCGGCCCGTCCGCGGGTGCAGCAGCGGCAGCGGAGAGGCCCCCCCGGCCGCCCCGCCGGCCCCGCCGCCGCCCAGCATCCCGCCCCGACCAGGCCCCCGCAGCAGCAGGGCGCCCGGCCGCGCTTTACGGCAGTGGGGCATGGCGCCGCCGCCCCGCTTGGCGGCAGGAGGGCGCCCGGCGCGCGCGACGGCCGCGCTTGACGACCCGCCGGCTCTGCCTTAGAAACGACGCCGCGCGCGGAGCGGCCGCGCCGGACTGCCTAGCAACGACGGAGCGCTTGGCGACCGGCCGCTCTGCCTAGCAACGGGGGGCTGCTTTCGGCGGCCGTGTTTCACGACTGGCCGCGCGCTTGACGGCCTTGCTTGACCACCGGCCTCCCTGCCTATCAACCGGGCTGCGCTTGACGACCTGCTTCTCACCCTAGCAGTATCTTCGCTCGACAACCGCTTTCTAATAACGCCGCGCTTGACGGCCGTCCCTAACAACAGGCTCGCTCAGCTTAGCAACGGCGTCGCGTTTGACGAACGAGGCGATTTGCAACCCCTTCTCTCGCCGCTGGGTCGCCTGGGGTCTTCTTTGCGGGGCTTGTGTCCGCCCCGTGGGATATGACAGGAGGCCTGTGGCCGCCTGGCGCTTCTACCGGGCGCGTGCACCATGGGCTTTGTAGTGGCTTCTCTGGGTCCAGCGAGGGGTGTGTGTGTGTGTGTGTGTGTGTGTGTGGAGATGCATTCTAAAGCGGCTTTCAGTCGTGTTTCGCTTCTGCCCTCCCACAACTCTATTTTGAAGAGAAAATGCAAAAGGCTCGAAGGGAGACCCATGGGAGGGGGGAGGTGGTTCCTCCGCTTTTTTTTTTTTCCAATCAGGCGCTCCGTTAGCCACCTATGGCCTCAGAGGCGAAGATGCGTTGCGGCCTTTCCACACGCAGCTGTTTTTTTCCTCCCCTCGTGACGCGGTGACGTCACCAGGGCGCGCAGGCGACGGCCGCTTGGAGCCAAGTCCCGAGGAGGCGGTAGAGCCGCGAAGGGGATGCTGGAGGCGCTGCTGTCCGGGGCCGCCGAGGGGCTGCTCCTCATCCAGGGTGAGGGGCTGGTCGGGGAGGGGCGGCTCTCGAGGCCGAGGCTTTCCCTCCCTCCTCGCAAGCTACGGCGGAGGGGCGCCCCCTTTATGGGACAGCTGGTGGGGAGGGAGGGCGGGGGATTGCTAGTGGCGTCTAGCTTGGAGCTGTGGGATCTCCTCGTGGTCCCCCATCCCTCCTGCAGGGGATCTCCTGATGGGCTTCCATCCCCTTCAGGGCATCTCCTGGTGGCCTGTTGCATGCAGGGGATCACCAGGTGGCCTCCCATCCCTTTCTGGGGATCTCCTGCTGGCCTCCCATCCCCTGCACAGTGGCCTATCACATGCAAGGGGGGTGTCTCCTGGTGCCCCCAATACCTCCTGCAGGGGTTCTGGTGGTCTTATTGCGTGCAGAGGATCTCCTTGATGGGCTTCCATCCCTTTCGAGATCTCCCAGTGGTCTGTTGTATGAAGGGGATCACCTGGTGGCCTCCCATCCCCTTCAGGGGATCTGCGTGTGGGGGAAATCACCTGGTGGCCCCCCATCCTCCCATAGGTTATCTTTTACTGATCTATCACATGGAGGGATCTCCTAGTGGCATCCCATCCTCTACACACACCCACACACACACCCACACACACACACACGCTTCCAATGGGAGCGCCAGCCGAGGAAGGCAGAGAGTGCCCAGGAGGAAGCAGCTCTTCGTGAGTGGTCAAGAGAGATGCTTTGGCTGACCAGTCTGTGTCCCTCCTGGGTTTTTTGTTTTATTTCATTATTAATATTGCAACGTTTTATGCCACCCGTCTCCCTTACAAGGTGACTCTGAGCAACTCGCAGGTTATAGGACAGGTTAAAAAATAGGTTTAAAGAACACGGGATTGAAATATTATCAAAAATGACTCTTAAAAACTGAACCAGGAGACTCAACCCAAAAGACCCAACTTTGCTTTTTCCTTCTGGCAGATTCAGTTGCTTGCGAAGGCCGCTCCCTGCTGAAGAGCTTCATCACAGCTGCCGTCCAGCGGTGAGTGGGAGACTCCCAGAGGCTTTCAATTTATCGCTGTATCGGATGTATATGCCACCCATTGGGCTTGCCTAAACGACCTCCTATGCTTGATGCCAGCTGCCAATAGCTGGGAGTCACCTGTCCAAGGAACACACAGGTGCCTACTCCAGCACCCCGGCTCAAAAGGACCTGATTTTCTTCCCGTCTTACTTTTTCTAAGGTCCAATTTCACAACCAGAGGTAGCTTTGGGAGAACATAGGAAGTTTCTGTTCTGACCGATGCTTCCTGAGACCATAATGAAGCATACGCTTCATCCAAACAACTCTTGTTTTATTTCAGCAGCTGGGAATTATGTTCATTGCCAGCCCATAATGAGTCCCAAACAGTCCCTCGAGATAAGCACCCACCTTTCTCTCCTTTGAATTGCTGCCAACAGCTAAAGTGCCAAATGAACTGTAAAGAGAAAAACCCAACCAAAGTACAAAGTCCACACAGAGCTTCATGGATTAATCAGAACAGAGCAAACGACCTTGCTTCCTGCATAGGTTTTGTCATTGAAGCCTGACTTTTATCCCTTATGGGAGGGGCAATAACCTCCCAGCCTTACTCCTGAGTCACCCCTTTTGTCTCAGCTGCTCTCGCCTTCTAGCAGCTCTGCGCATGCGCACACTGGGAACGGGCTTCCTCTGTTCCTCTGCCTTGCTGCTGCCAGATTCCGGAGGCAGCACCCCACTCCTAGATGGTCCTGGCCCCATCCCTGCATCGGACGCAGGACCCTCGTCTGAGTCCCCCCTCAGACTCCTGGGCTGGTCCCTGTTCTTCCCCACTCTCTGATTCCGCTGCCGTACGCACAGGCTGCTGGCGAACCTCAACAGTTTTGTCCCCCATTGGCTACACCTCGTTGTACAGATGTACGAATTAAAATGCCCAGTAGCCAAGGAAGGTGCCCCAATTGTCAATGGTTGGCACCACAATTGCTTTCTCCAGTGATTTTGCCTTCGAGGGACCTATAGTTCCAGTAGTTGTTTGTCCGAGGACAATATAGGGACCACCCCCAGTTCAAATGAGTGGTTTTTTCTTCCCATTTGCCTTTTTTAAGGTCTAGCTTTCACAACCAGAGGTTGCTATGGGGAACACAATAGAGCGGACTAACCTACATTTGGTTGCTGGGACTTTCTTACTAACAGACCCCAGACTGTTAGGATTGACAGCTATTTTTCCTCCACTCTTGCCCTCAGCACTGGCTCTCCACAGGGTTGTGTGCTGAGCCCCCTTTTGTATTCACTCTACACCTACCACTGCGCTCCCTCTTGTTCCATTAACTCTATAATAAAATTTGCAGACGACACCACATTGTTGGGACTCGTATCAGGAGGAGACGAAACGGCCTATAGGTCAGAGGTTCTCAGACTGGTCTTGTGGTGCAAGAGTCATAACCTCGCCCTGAACATCAAAAAGACCAAAGAATTGATTATAGACTTCGGACGATGCAAAGCAGAGCCTCTCCCACCATATATCAATGGAGACTGTGTGGAAAGAGTTCATAGTTTTAAATTTCTAGGAACTCATATTTCCAACAACCTTACTTGGTCGGTCCACACTATGGCCCCTGCAAAGAAGGCCCAACAGCGCCTACATTTTCTGAGGCTGCTGAAAAAGAGCGGTCTGGGTGGGAAGTGGCTGGTTACTTTTTACTGTTCTACCATTGAGAGTATTTTGGCATACTGTGTAACGGTGTGGTACGCCAGATGCTCTGCAGTGGATAAGAAGATGCTCCAGAGAGTTATAAACACAGCATAAAAAAATCATCAGTTGCTCTCTTTCCTCTTTGGAAGAGATTGCGAAGACCAGACTCCTCTCTAGAGCACTAAAAATCTCCACAGACCGTTCTCATCTGGTCATTCATATTTTGAACTGTTACCATCAGGGAGACATTATAGGTGTCTTAAAATGAGGACTAATAGACTGAGAAAGAGTTTCTTTCCCAAGGCAATAATTGCCTTGAATCACACAGTACGTTTGTGATTTAGTCCTGTGTATAAAGTGGCATTTTTAAACTATCTAACTTAATATATGTTTTAAATAGGTTTTAGACTAAGTTTTTAATTATTACTATTATCACTAATTATTTTAATTTTTAAATACTGTGTAGTGTGATTGTGATGTGGTGCTTGGAGGGCCCTCCATCGAGTAGGCTTCAAATTTCATTGTATTTTGAATGCAGTGACGATAAAGGTATTCTATTGTAACCACACCTTAATTTTTTTTCTCTCTCTAGGGCAGAGTCCATCCACGTTCTCAGCTTTGACCTCCCAGAATTGGAATTTAAGGATGGGCTGAGCACTGAAGTGACCTCCCAGTAAGTATATGTTTGTGTGTGCTTGTATGTGAGAAAGATTTGAGAGCAGATGAACAGAGTTGGAAGGGACTTTGTAGATCATCTAGTCCAACCCCCCGTCCAAGCAGGAGACCCTATACCATTTCTGACAAGAGGGCAGTCCAGTCTCTTCTTGGAAGCCTCCAGGGATGAAGCTCCCACCATTTCTGAAGGCAACCAATCCATGGGTTGATTGTTCTGTCAGAAAATTCCTCCTTATTTCCAGGTTGAATCTCTCCTTGTTCAGTTTCCATCCATTATTCTTTGTCTGGCCTTCGGATGCCTTGGAAAATAGCTTGACCCCCTTCCTCCTCTCTGTGGCAGCCCCTCAAATATTGGAGCAGTGCCATCCTGTCTCCCCTGGTCCTTCTCTTCCCTAGACTAGCCAGGCCCAGTTCCTGCAACCGCTCATCATATATTTTAGTCTCCAGTCCCCTCATCATCCTGGTTGCTCTTCTCTGCACTTTTTCTAGAGTCTCAACAACTTTTTTATAATGTGGTGAACAAAACTGGATGCAGTACTCTAGGTGTGGCCTTACTAAGGTTTTTTGTATTATTATTTTTATTTTTTAAGACAAACATATACAAACAAATACATAAAAATAAAACCATCTTCCAATTATATACATACACTCTGTCAGTTGGTTACAGATCTTTTGTGCTATTCTTTCATAGTCCTTACAAGTTATGTAGGTTCTCAAATTGTCAATCTAGTATATGCTTATATATTTATCAGTAATTTGACTAAACTATTATTCCATCATTTTATATGAGATATTCTAGATTTTCTTACAAATTTATATTGTACATTTATCCAATGGTTATATATTTTATATTATATTCTATATCAATCTATTGATCGTCTATTACAAAACTTAGTCTATTTCATTGCCATGTCTTTTTATCTAGCCATTGGTAAAATAAATCCCATATCATATAAAATTGTTTATCTTCTTGTTCTCTAATTTCAAATATCAATTTACTCATTTCAGCACAGTCCATAATTTTCTTAATAACTTCCTCCTGCCAAGGTATTTTTTCATTTTTCCAGCTCTTAGCAAATACAATTCTAGCCGCTGTTAAAACATTTACAATCAAATATTTCAATTCTTTGTTGTTTATTTCCGGTATGATTCCCAATAAAAATATATCTGGTTTAAAGTCTATGTGTTGTTTTATCATTTTTTCCAACCAAGTGTGGATTTTAGTCCAATATCTTTTTGTGTCCAAACATGTCCACCACATATGGTAATATGAACCAGGTATCTGATGACATTTCCAACGTTTATCCAATTTGTTCTTAATCATTCTGGCAATTCTCGTGGGGGGGGTGGGGTAGATGCCACCTGTAAAATATACAAATTTTCTTTATAAGCAGTTGACATTGTCATTTTATAATTTTGGGACCACAATTTTTGCCATTTCTCTAAATCAATACCAATATCCGAATTTTTTTCCCCAAGCAATCATCGTTTCTTTAACTTGTTCTTCCTCTAATTTAAATTCTAATAAATGTCCGCAGAGTTTTTTAATTACCTTTTCATCAGTACTCATCAAAATTTTATCTAAATCAGTTAACTTATCATAGAAACCTTCTGTTTTAAGATCTTTATCAAATCTAGATTGTATTGGTACATATGAAAACCAATTCATTTTTATACCTTGTTCTTCCAGCGCTTGCATAGATTTAAGTTCACCCTTTTCATTCAGTATCTCACCATATCTGTTTGTTCCTTTTTATATGTTATTGGATAAGAAAAAGCTTCAGTAATAGATATCCATAATGGAATTTTTAAGTAATTTTGCTTTTTTATTTTCTCCCAGTTTAAAAACAATGCCTCGCAAATATAATGTCTTCTAACATATCCTTGTGTTTTAGTTCCCTTATACCAAAGGAAAACATGCCATCCCAACAGCAAGTCGTGTCCTTCTAGGGTCAATAATCTACAGTTCCTTAATGTTATCCATTCCTTTACTCACATCAAATTTGTCGCCTGATAATATAATTCCCAATTGGGCAAAGCGAATCCTCGTCTTATTCTTGCATCTTGTAATAGTTAAAGTTTTATTCTCCCTTTCTTTCCCTGCCAAATGTATTTTAACACTATTTTATTTAGATCTTCACAAAACTCTTTCCCTAATCTGATTGGAATTGTCTGGAATAAATATAAAATTCTAGGCAATACATTCATCTTAATTGTAGATATTCTCCCAATCAATGATAATTGCAGGCTTTCCCATTTTATTGAATCTGTCGCAACCTGTTGTTTAAGTTTAAGATAGTTATCCTCCTTCAGTGTACTGCATCTTGCTGTTATATATATTGCTATTAAGAGTGTTTTTACGTTATTGTCCATTATCTCCACCATCAAAATCCTTCCATCATCATCTGTATAAATTTGTTCCGCAGGGATTGTATCTCTAATGTATAAGGCCACACCTTTTTTTTTACACTGTGTCAATGATGTAAGTAGTTTTTGTTGCTTCAATATATGCTACAATGTTGTTGTTTTTAATATGTACTTCAGATTATATCAAACTTTTAATTTCTCTAGTTTATAGAATACATTTCTTCTTTTAGTGGCTAAATTAAGTCTATTTATATTAATTGTGATCAATTTTCTCTCATCCATTTTAGACTTTATTATAAGAAGGATTTGTTGCTCTACTAGATCTTGGTTCTCATTGCTCCCTGGGTACACCACCTACTTCTCCTTCTTCTTTTTCAGTTGCTGTTATACACTCCGCTTAAAATCCGATTAGTGACTCTTCTTTTCTTGTATCTTCCTCCTTTCCTCTAAAATATTCTAGATAGAATAGCTCAGCTTTTTCAACTGTGTCAATTCTGTGCCTTTGTTCCTGCCAGGTGAACATGAGACCTTCTGGTATTAAGCATCTGTAATTTACTCCTCTCTTAAGTAATTCTTTAGTCAGAAATAAGTATTCTCATCTCTCTCACTCTTCTTGGTACTTGTTTCAGTACCACAATTTACTTGTCTTTATACAGTACTTTAGCGTTTTCTCTCTTGCCACCTGGAGTATCTGTGTTTTGATAGTTTCTTTGTAAATCTAATGTGCTCTTCTCTTGGTAATTTATTTCTCATTGCATATCTTGTATAGACATAGAACACTTCATCCATTCCATCCATCATCTTCTCTTTAGTTATCTCTAACACTTCTGCCAGGATTTCTGTCATTATTTCAGCAAGGTTTTCACCCTTTTCTTCTTCTATATTTTGAAATCTAAGATAGAATTCTGACCTGTCTATTTTCCATCCCAAAGATCTGCTCCTGTCTCTTTCAACGTCACTCAATCGATTATCAACATCTCCAATTTTCTTATCTCTTTGTATATCTTGTTCTTCAATTTTCTTGAATTTGTCCTCACGTTTCATCATCATCTGTTGGATATTCTCAACTTTCTCATCTGTCTTTTCTGTTCTTTGCTCAATATTCCCCGTTCTCTTTTCAGTGTGGTCTGTTTTTGCTCGTATATTTTGGATTCCTTGCACAATCATCTTCGGTGTCACTTCCTTCTATTTCTCCTGTTGCGATATCATCTGTATTGATCGTTGTCCTCCAGAGGAAGATGTCGGTATCGAAGAAGCTGAAGCTGCTATTTTTATACTCATCTTGTAATACTTGATTTAAAAAAAAGAAGGAATAAGAGGCAAGGGCAGACAACTGCCACCCCAATAAAAAATAAAAAGAGAAAAAGAAAAAAAAGGAAGAATCTTCAGGCGCTTGTATACTTTAATCCAATTGGTTCCAGTTATATAAAAAAGAGAAAAGAAAAATGTAAAAGGAAGAGAGGGTGAAAAAAAAATAGAAAAGATTAGAAAAAACAAAATTAAATATTAAAAAATAGAGGTCTATGTACTCCCCTTAATAAAAAAAAAGGTAGAGCCAAAGAAAAGGAAAGGAGGAAAAATATATTCTATTTCCTGGATCAAAAGGCTAAAGTTCAAACATAAAAATTCAGCCGGCGGGGTAGTAAAAAATAAAATAAAGGATAACAAACAATTCTAATTGGGAGCAAGCCACGGCCGCTTAAATGTCCAAGGCTCTTTGGTTAATTAAATCAGAATTTACAGTTCTACTTTCAAGGTCACTTCAGTCTTTCTTCCTTTCAACTTCAACTCCAGACTCAGTAGTTTCAGATAAGAGCACCTGTATAAACAATCTACCATGCTCATCCCGCTATCTTTTCAGTAAAAGGGCTCGGAGTCCTTGAATGTAACACAAATGCATAAACAAATAAAAAGGAGGAAGAAAAAAAAAACCCCAATATATCCAAGCCTATAGATGGCAGTGTTACTTACACTTTCACTTCCCCTCATATATCCAAAGACGGGAATAGATAAAAAGAAAAAGGTTTTAGGGAAAAAAAAAACCTCAAATGAAAAAGCTAAAAGGAAAAGAAGAGTCCTAGTTAAAAGAGACTTTATATAAAAAGTAAAAAAATTAGAGAAAAAGACCAGTCCGGTTTAAAATTGTGAAGCTTTAACCAAATCCCAAGTTCCAATAAAAAGGAAAAAAAAAACCATTTAAATTTAGCTTAATCTCGCCTCTTAACCTCTTTTATCCTCACTTTTATCTCCACTTTTAATTTCACTTAAAGTCTTTTAGGGCGTTGTCTTCAAAAATAATAAGCAGAAGTTCGTCTCACCAAACTGACACGCATACTTTCCAGATCTCGTCCGTTCCGGAGCTGTCCCAGCTTCAGCAGTTTGAATGGCTGCCTCTCCACCGCGGGGAAAAAGGGGGCTTCTCCTGGCTCTACCAGGGACGTTGCGATGCCCCTGGGATCGACAGGATGCGCCCTTCTCTATCACCGTCTCTACGGGATGGTTTAAGTCCGGTGGGACGGTCTGACAGCGGAAGTATTGGCAGCTATCTTGGAGCCTCAAGATCGCAGGTCATACCGCTGTGGCGTCGGTTCTGCCCTCCCGTCTTACTAAGGCCTTATGGAGTGGTGTTAGTACCCCGCTTCACCTGGATTGTATCCCTCTGTTAATGCAATTTAGGATTGCATTGGCTTTCTTGGCTGCCCTCTGTGAGCCAGTCCAAAATTTAGACTTAACACTATAAACTTTGGCTGTAACATTTGCAAAAAGACCTCTGGCTCTCGCTGATGTCGAGCTGTGCTTCCTCCGCTCAGCTTTATGGGATTTGTGTGGGTCACTTACTTTGTGGTTCGGTGTGCAGGACACAGCCAGCAAGGTATACAATAACAGTTGGGTCGTGAAATGTCTGCAAGGAAGCAACCAAGCTCAGAGGCCACCGAGGACTCCTTTCTTTCAACCCCGAGCAACGAATATTCTACTTTATTGGTTGACAGCCATTTCCTGAGTGACTGTTGAGCACTGGAAAAAAAATGGACTCGTGACCAGGTTTTATGGCTGTTTTTTTAGCATCCTCATAGCCTCCTGATACTTTCAGCCCTGCCTCGCTTAACAACGTGGCCAGAGAGGTCGTAAAACGAGTCAAATACTTCACGCACGTCTCGCTTAGCAAGCAGGAATTCGGGTTTGGGTGTGTGGACTGCCTATAATGCGCTTCCTTCCTTGCAGGATATTGTTCCACGACGCTTTCCCCGATCCCCTGGGCTGGTCCGGGAAGGGCAACGGCCTGACCCTGCAGGTATTCTCTGCTTCGGAATTGGCGTCCCGCCTGGCTCCCACCTCACGGGGACCCATCACGCTTGTGCTGGACTCCCTCAGCTGGCTGCTCCTCCGCCTTCCCTTTCCCTCTGTCTGCCAGGTGCTGGCACAGCTGCCCAGGAGAGCGAACGTGGCTGGTGAGTGAAAAGGGGCGCGTGGGGAGGGAAGAATGGGGGAGGTTGAGCCTCGGGGGAACAGTGGTTTGGAAGCAGTACGGCAGGCTGTTGACTGCCTGCAGTTTGGCAGTTCGAATCTCCCCCAGGCTCAAGATTGACTCAGCCTTCCTTCCTTCTTTCCTTCCTTCCATTCTTCCTTCTTTCCTTCCTTTCTCTTTCCTTTCTTTCTTTCTCTGCCCACTGCCAGCACTTCGAATCTCACCAGGCTCAAGATTGACTCAGCCTGCCTGCCTTCCTTCCTTCCTTCCTTCCTTCCTTCCTTCCTTCCTTCCTTCCTTCTTCCTTTCTCTCTTTCTTTCTCTGCCCACTGCCAGCAGTTAGAATCTGACCAGGCTCAAGATTGACTCAGCCTTCCTTCCTTCCTTCCTTCCTTCCTTCCTTCCTTCCTTCCTTCCTTCCTTCCTTCCTTCCTTCCTTCCTTCTTTCCTTCCTTTCTCTTTCCTTTCTCTCTCTCTTTCTCTGCCACTGCCAGCAGTTCGAACCTGACTGACTCAAGGTTGACTCAGCCTTCCCTCCTTCCGAGGTGGGTAAAACGAGGACCCAGATTGTTGGGGGCAAGAGGCTGACTATGTAAACCTGCTTAGAGAGGACTGTAAAGCACTGTGAAGCAGTATATAAGTCTAAGTGCTATAGATAGATAGATAGATAGATAGATAGATAGATAGATAGATAGATAGATAGATAGATAGATAGATGATAGATAGATAGATAGATAGATAGATAAGGTAGGTAGGTAGGTAGGTTTCTTAGATAGATGGTAGGTAAGAAGGAAGGAAGAAAGAGGTAGATAGATATACTCTGTGTGTGTGTATGTATATATATAGAGAGAGAGAGAGGAAGGGAGGAGGGAGAGAGAGAGCGATAGCAATAGCAGTTAGACTTATATACTGCTTTATAGTGCTTTACAGCCCTCTCAAAACTATTTGGGTCCTCGTTTTACCCACCTCGGAAGGATGGAAGGCTGAGTCAACCTTGAGCCTGGGGGGGATTCGAACTGCCCAATTGCAGTTCAAATTGCAGCTTGCAGTACTTCACTCTAACCACTGCGCCACCGAGGCTCCATAGATACATAGGAACATTGATCTATTATAATCGATTAAAGGCAGACAGACAGATAGAATTGACTCCACAAGGAAACTCAAGTTTTTGGACTTCAGCCACCGCCCGGTTCTGTTCCTCTCTTCCCAGTGAATCTCCTCAGGGTCTGAGGGAATCCTGAGACCTCTTGAAGGAACGAGCCGCCTTGGGGTTTCCTCCAAAACCTCCTTTCCTCCGCAGGGCTGAAAATTGTCCGGATTGTGGCCCTCGTCCACGGGGATTTGCACCCGCCGGCCCAGCTGGATGTACTGAAGACCCTGGCCTGCCTGGTGGTGGCCCTGCAGCCGGGACCAAGGAGCGGGTGGGGTGGGGAGGGGACTCCTCAAACCGCCGCCGTCCTCCATAGGAAGAGGGGAAGCCAGCTTCTGGAGAAGGTGAGAGGGGCCGGGCAGGGCTGCTTTGACCCACAGCGAAGGCACGACAGGCCGCAAAGGTTGGTTCTGGGGCCGGAAACGCAGGGAAACCGTCTTTTCATCCTTCGCTGTTAAATGTATGAGGAAGGAATGGAATTTCACCTTGCACCTGTTCTTCCCGGCTGATAGATGATAGGTAGGAAGGTTGCTAGGAAGGAAAGGAAGGAAGGAAGGAGAAGGAAGGAAGGAAGGAAGGAAGGAGATGGGCAGAAGAAAAGGAAGGAGAGATGGAAAGGAAAAGAGAAGGAAGAAGATGGAAAGGAAAGAGATGGGAAGGAAGGAAGGAGGAAAGAAGAAAGAAGGATGGGAAGGGGAAGAAAAGGAAGGAAGGGAAGAAGAAAGAAGGTTGGAAAGGAGAAGAAGGAAGGAAGGAGAAGAAAAGGAAAGAAGGAAGGAAGGAGATGGGAAGGAGAAGAAAAGGAAAGAAGAAAGAAGGATGGGAAGGGGAAGAAGAAGGAAGGAAGGAAAGAAGAAAGAAAGATGGAAAGGAGAAGAAGGAAGGAGAAGGAAAGGAAAGAAGGAAGGAATGAGATGGGAAGGAGAAGAAAAGGAATGAAGGAGAAGGAAGGAAGGAGGAAAGAAAAGGAGAAGAAAAGGAAGGAAGGAAAAGTAGGGAGAGGTAGGTTATGCATAGGAACATAGATCTATAATAGATGATAGCCCCTGAGATTAATTGCTTAAGGCCATCATTTGCTTGAGATGCCCTTGAAATAAATAGTTTCTCGATATCATTAAAAAAAATTAAAAAAATAAAATGCCATCTGGACATTTGGGAAGGAGGTCGAAGGGCAAGGCCTCCCGAGACAGAGGCTGAATGGCATTTTCTTCACTATTTAATTATTAAATTTATTCGCCACCCTCTTGCTTGGAAGCGCCTCAGTTGTAACCATGAGGACTAGCATTCCAGCTTGCACCCCCCCCCTTCCCCGCACGCAAGATGGTGGCCGTGCTGGCTGGGGAATTCTGGGAGTCGAAGTCTGCAGGTCTTAAAAGCCGCCAAAGTTGGACACACACACACACACACACCTCCCTCAGTCTACAAGGTTGCGTGGGGGACGCAAAACCTGAGCTCCTTCAATGGTAATACAACTTGCAACCTTTAGTGACGTCCGGACGTATAACAGCGACCCAAAAAAAAAAAGGGTCTCACAGCCGTTTCAACACACTTAACGACTGTTGCAGCGTCCCTAAGCTCACGTGATCGAAACTCGGCGTCTTGGCAAGCGCTTCGCGTTTACGACGGTCGCCGTGTCGCAAAGTTGACGGGAGGCCGGACCGCGTTATTAACCGAACAGCTGCAGGGATTCATTCGGTGGCTGTCGAACGGGGCCCCATTCGCTTAACTGTCTCACTTACTGATGGAAACGTTGGGCTCCACGGTGGTCGTAAGTCAAGGACTACCTATGAGTGAGTGGAAGATTTGTGCTTGCCAAGGAAAAGCCAGGCAGGTTCTTCTTCCTGTCCCCTCCACCTCCCTCCCCCACACACACCCCCACCTCATTCTTGCCCTTCCCTCCCCAGACTGAGCTCTTCAGCATCCTCCCCGGGTTCGGGTTCAAATTCCTCGGCGAGCTGCCACCGAAAGGCGTTTCCAGAGAGGATGAGGCAGAAGGACGGGAACTCACTGAAGTATGTGCCTGGGGCTTCTGACAGAGGAATCGGGAGCAGAGTTTCTTTTGGTGGGGGTGGTGATGGGGGGATTCAGGTGGGGTCTCTGTCAGGAACAAAGAAATCCAGGAATGGCGGGGGGCAGGTTTGCTTGAGGACACGAGCAGATCTGTTAGAAATATATGTATATATATCTAAATATATATATATATATATATATATATATCACCCATGCATCATCACAAAATCTCCAGGACCGTAAAGCCTACAAAATTGGAAATTGGGCACTTATGTTCGTCTCGGCTCCTAGGGGCTCCCTAAGAAAGGATTTTTCCAAATGACCCTCTGAGCATTGAGAGTATTTCCTCTATTATTATTATTGTTGTTGTTATTAACATGCTCTGATGCTAAGGGGTTCTGCTCCCCCTCCCCACCTGGAAAGAAATCTCTTCCAAAGGCAAAACACAAGCAGAGGAGTTTCAATTTCACAGCACCAAGCAGCTTTAGTACAGAACGGTTGAGCTGTGCCACGCCCGGGCTCCTTGCTGTCTCTTTCCTGCTCACCCAGCAAATACTCTTTCAGTTTCCAAACAGCCCTCCACCCTCTCCCACACTGACAAGACGCTAGTCAGATGAATACCCATGGATGCTTGTAGGCAGAGGCAGAATTTCCCCCTTATTTTCCTCCCCACAAAAAGTAAGCCCCACCACAGAGTTTCATAGCGAAGCACGGGGATCGAGCTAGTAATGCAATAGAAGCAGATATCTTAGAAATAATGCAGTAGAAGCAGATATCTTAGAAATAATGCAATAGGAGCAGATATCTTAGAAATAATGCAATAGGAGCAGATATCTTAGAAATAATGCAATAGGAGCAGATATCTTAGAAATAATGCAATAGGAGCAGATATCTTAGAAATAATGCAATAGGAGCAGATATCTTAGAAATAATGCAATAGGAGCAGATATCTTAGAAATAATGCAATAGGAGCAGATATCTTAGAAATAATGCAGTAGGAGCAGATATCTTAGAAATAATGCAGTAGGAGCAGATATCTTAGAAATAATGCAGTAGGAGCAGATATCTTAGAAATAATGCAATAGGAGCAGATATCTTAGAAATAATGCAGTAGGAGCAGATATCTTAGAAATAATGCAATAGGAGCAGATATCTTAGAAATAATGCAGTAGGAGCAGATATCTTAGAAATAATGCAATAGGAGCAGATATCTTAGAAATAATGCAGTAGGAGCAGATATCTTAGAAATAATGCAATAGGAGCAGATATCTTAGAAATAATGCAATAGGAGCAGATATCTTAGAAATAATGCAATAGGAGCAGATATCTTAGAAATAATGCAATAGGAGCAGATATCTTAGAAATAATGCAATAGGAGCAGATATCTTAGAAATAATGCAATAGGAGCAGATATCTTAGAAATAATGCAATAGGAGCAGATATCTTAGAAATAATGCAATAGGAGCAGATATCTTAGAAATAATGCAATAGGAGCAGATATCTTAGAAATAATGCAATAGGAGCAGATATCTTAGAAATAATGCAATAGGAGCAGATATCTTAGAAATAATGCAATAGAAGCAGATATCTTAGAAATAATGCAATAGGAGCAGATATCTTAGAAATAATGCAATAGGAGCAGATATCTTAGAAATAATGCAATAGGAGCAGATATCTTAGAAATAATGCAATAGAAGCAGATATCTTAGAAATAATGCAACATTGTCGACTTAACGGCCAATTCTAGGGGACCAGAATTCCCATTACTAAGCAGGGTGGTCGTTCAAATGAGTTGGCGCTGATTCTGTGGCTCGTTCTGCGACCGCTGTTCTAGCCAAACCCCTAGACCTCAAGTCAGGAGGTCTTAACACCATGTCAGACCAATGGCCGTCCAGTCTTTGCTTGAAATCCTCCGGCGATGGGGCATCCCTAACTCCAGAAGGGAAGTGTTCTGGCCGAGAGATAGGATATTATTCCTCCTTATTTCAAATTTGGACCCCTCCACTCCAACACCTGTCCACCTGTTGGTTTGTGTCCCACCCTTGAAAGTTTTGGAGAATGAGTCCACCCCATCTTCCTTGGGATCGCCCTTCAGTCACCCAAGTCCCTTCTCTTCTCTAGGGTTTTTTCAAAGTTGGCCACTTGGAAATGGGTAGACTTCAACTCCCAGCGTTCCCTGGCGCTAACGCCCTCTTTTTTGGACACGTCCCCCCCCACGGCGGCCCGCTTGCTCTCCACGATCCCCCTCTGCCATCTCTCCGTTTTAAAGGGATAGGAGGAAGAAAAATAAAAATAGGAATGACCGACTGGGGAATTCCGGGAGTTGAAGGCCCCCGCCCCATCTTAAAAGTCGCCAGGTCTGAAAAAACACTGGGCTGAACTCGGCCCACCCAGATCGCCCAGCGGGATCTTTTCTTTCGTTCCTTCGATCCATGGGACGCCACTGACCTCGGAGATCTTTCCAGGTTGATCCGACAGCCCTCCTGACCTTCAATGTGCGTCTCACGGAGGCCGAGCGCCAAGCCAGGGAATCAGTGCCTCTCCCGTACCACTTCAGCGCGGAAAAGTAAGGGCTTTTTTTTTTTAAAAAAATCCCTTTTGTCGTTTCCTCTCACCTGTTTCATTGATCCACAGATTAAAATTTACCGGCTGCCCGTCTCCGCTCCGCAAAAAAGAGCCGGGGTGGGAAGGTGTGTGTGTGTGTGTGTGTGTGTGTGTGTGTGTGTGTGTGTGTGTGTGTGTGTGTGTGTGTATATATATATATATATATATATATATATATATATATATATATATATATATATATATATATTAAAATTCAGTTGGAACATTCCTTAAGAGCCAGTTTGGCCCAGTGGTGAAGGCACCAGTTAGAAAGCACGAGGAGATGACTTCTAGTTCTGCCTTAAGTTTGAAAGCTGGCAGGGGACCTTTGACCCAATCACCTGACCCAGGTGTGAATTCTAGTTCTACCTTTAGCATAAAAGCTGGTTGGGTGACTTTGGGCCAGTCCTCCTCTCAGCCCCATCCACTTCAGAGGGTGGTGGCTGTAGGGAAAAGAGGAGGAAGGGCGCGTTGGATATGTTTGCACCTTAAGCTATTTGTGAAACTAATAACTAATATGATCCCTGGTGGTGCAGTGGTTAGAGCGCAGTACTGCAGGCTACTTCTACTGACTGCCGGCTGCCTGCAATTTGGCAGTTCAAATCCCACCAGGGTCAAGGCCGACTCAGCCCTCCATCCTTCCGAGGTGGGTAAAACGAGGACCCAGATTGTTGGGGGAAAGAGGCTGACTCTGTAAACCACTCAGAGAAGGTATGAAGTAAATATATAATATATAAATATATAAATAAAAAATAAAGTAGGCTACTTTATCTGTGAGGTTACGTCGAACACATCTTGGTTCTTCTTGCCATTAGGAGTCGCTTGGGTAGCGAGGTAGGCACTAGCACCTCCGTGTCATCACTAAGTAGAATGACAGAGTAACAGAGATGGAAGAAACCTTGGAGGTCATCTAGTCCAACCCCCTGCTCAAGCAGGAGACCCTATAACATCTCAGACAAATGGCCGTCCAATCTCTTCTTAAGGACCTCAAAATTAGTTAAATAGATAGATAGATTCCTTGAAATAGATCTTCTCTTACAATCGATAGACAGAGAGATAGATAAATAGACAGATAGATCTTTTCTTGAAAGGTATAGATGAATAGATGCTTTTTTGAAGTAGACAGTTGGATCTTTTCCTGAAATAAATTGGCAGACAGAGACAGAAACAGACAGACACGTAGACAGATAGATAACAGTTAGGAAGGTAGGTAGGTAGGTAGATACAGTAGATTCTTTTATTGAAATAGATAAGACGGATATTTTCTTGAAATAAATTGACAGACAGAGAGACAGAGACAGACCAGACACGTAGATAAGATAACACGTAGGCTGGTAAATAGATGGAGAGGGGGGAAGGTTAGATAGACAGACCATAGAATCAAAAGACTGGAAGGGACCTTGGAGGTCATCTAGTCCAACCCCCCTGCTCAAGCAGGGGACAAATGGTTGTCCAATCCCTTCATGAAAACCTCCAGTTTATGGAGCACCCACCACTTCCAGAGGATGGATGGATGGATGGATGAACAGATAAAGAGGTGTGAAAGAGAGGGAGAGGATAGAGGGACAGACAGACAAATATTATATACTTTGTGCGTGTGTGTGTGTGTGCTTTCTTGTCCCCTCCCAGGAAATCCTCTCTCCTGCAGACGTCGACGGAGGAAGGCAAAATCTACTACGAACCAGATGCCGCCGATGATTTTGACGATGAAGATCCTGACGACGATTTGGACGTGTGAAGGAGAAGAGCTGCTTTCTTCTGCAACGTGGGAATGATGGCAGACAGAGCCAGTCTGGGCACTGGGAATGGACCGGAACCCGGGGCCATCCGAAAAGAGTGGAAAACAAACCAGATTTCCGGCTTCCTGTGGGGAAAAGAGACAGGAGTAAGAAAGTGGCCTGCAGGAAATCGGTTGGGATCGCTTTGCTGACGGTGGAGAGAGGGATTTGGTTGAACCGTCCTTTTGAGGAAGGAGAGATTCCTAGCTGGGCGGCCAATAAATTACCTGAGTGCTGACAGGACTGGCTCCGTGAGACTCTTACTGCAGTGGAATAGAATCACAGAGCTGGAAGGGACTTTAGAGGTCTTCTAGTCCAGCCCCCTGCTCAAGCAAGAGATCCTATCCTATTCCAGGCAAATGGCTGTCCAGTCTCTTCTTAAAAACCTCCAGTGTTGGAGGACCCACAACTTCTGGTGGCAAGCTGGTTAATTGTCCTCCCTGTTAGGAAATTCCTCCTTATTTCCAGGTTGCTTCTCTCCTTACTTAGTTTCCATCCATTGTTTCTTGTCCTGCCTTCTGGTGCTTTGGAGAATAAGTTGACCCTGCCCTCTCCTTTGGGGCAGCCCCTCAAATACTGAAATACATGCTACCATGTCGCCCCTAATTCTTCTTTTCCATAGACCGGCCAGACCCAAATCCTTTTAAGTCCTCTTAGTCGGTCTTCTGTAAAGTTTAAAACAATAAACCATCACTTTGTTGATATAATTTCGTGCATTGTAAAATTTTGCCTTGGAATATGTATTTTTTTGCACAGATGCCTGGTGTAGGCGACTTAATTGACTGCATCTTTGTGGGAAATATAAACATCTGACTTAGAAGAATGTTTCTCAGGCTGGAGAACTCTTAAGATGGGTGGACTCCAATCTCAGAATTCCCCAGCCAGCCAGCAAAAATTCTGGGAGTTGAAGTCCGCTGGTCTTAAAAGTGGCCACAGTTTAGAAACACGGTCGTGTGCTCAGTTCAAGGCAAATCTAGACACCTTTCTTTACAGAATATACATATACATATATACATACATACTTGTTTTCTGAGGTTCATGCGGTATTTGTATGTGGATCTTTGGTTATTCGGGTTTTCTCCCGCGTAAAATTGGAAGTATCTAGGCAACGTTTCGATGAAGTCTCATTCATCTTGAGGCTTGTGTCTTCAGCTTTGTGCTTCTCAGAGTAAGCAAAGCTGAAGACACAAGCCTGAAGACGATGAATGAGACTTCATCAAACGTCACCTAGATACTTCCAACTTTACGCGGGAGAAAACCCGAATAACCAAAGATCCACATACATACATATATACATACATACATACATATATGTTTAAATGGACAAAAAGCAAAAATTGCAAGGATGCCCAACGCACAAACTCTTAACCAGATTTCAAGGCCTGAAACCCTGACACCTTTGGGGCAGCTGCATAATGGCTCCAGGACCTAAAAGAAGAATCATGCTAATCATTGAAGGGTGGGGCGGAAAACCCAATTCACAACAACCCTACAGTGTTGTCCAGTGTTGTCCCTGAATATCCGTTCTGTATCCAAAAAAAACCCCCACCCCAGCCTGCTATTTTCTCCCCCACAGCCAGTTTTTTTTCGCGGCTTCTCCACAAAAGAAGCAGGAAATAAAAATTGGCGAATAGCTTTGACTTCATTTTTGTATTTAAATCGATTTTTTTTTTTTTTGCGCTCAAAATTTTGGGCGAGAGGGAAAAAAAGCGGGAACTCTCCGCGCATGCGTTTCCGCTGATGGGGTTTGTTTTTTTTTTTTTTTGGTCTTGAGGGCGCATGCGCTTCCATGCCGCGCGCTGACTGCCCGGGTTCCCATCCTCCGCTTTTATAAAATTCCCCGACGGCCTCTTAAAAAAAATCATAATAATAAAGCCCAGGGGGGCATGCGCGACTTCCTCCCGGCCCCGCCTCCTCCACCCTCGCCTTCTAATTGGACGCGCCTCCTTTCCCACGGCGACTCGGAAGTAGACGCTGGGCGCTCGGTCGGTTGCTCCGGAAGTGCCCCTCTGAAGCGAAGGCGAGCGTCGGCGGGGGAGGAGGGGGGGCAGCGCTTCCCCCTCAGGCGGGAGAGCGAGCGGGCGGGCGACCGAGGGAGGGAGAGCAGGCGGGGAGCCGGGATGGCGGGGCCCGCGGGGGGCCCGGGCTGACCGGAGGGCCCTGCCGTCCTCCTCCTCCTCTTCCTCCTCTTCCGTCCCCCCCCCCGCTGGAAACTGGCGGAGCTTGGCCGGGCCGGGGGCGCGGCGGGCCCCGCCGGCCGGATGATGCGCTCGCAGTGCCTGCTCGGCGTCCGGGCCTTCCTGGCCTTCGCCACCAAGCTCTGGAGCTTCCTGCTGTACCTGCTGCGACGGCAGGCCCGCACCGTGAGTAGAGGACGGCAAGGCATGGGCGCCTCTGAGGACGTGCAGAGTGCGGGGAGGGAGGGTGGAGAGGGGTGTTTCTCTCTCTCTCTCTCTCTCTCTCCTTTTCTCTCTCTCTCTCTTTCTTTCTCTCCCTTTCTCTTTCTTTCTCTTTCATTTCTTTCTCTCCCTTTCTCTTTTTCTTCCCGATCTCTTCTTTCTCTCTTTTTCTTTCTTTCATTCTCTTTCTCATTTCGTTCATTCTTTCTCTTTTTCTCTAATTTCTTTCTCTCTTTCTCTTTTGGTTCTTCTTTCTCTTCTCTTTCATTCTCTTTCTCTCATTTCTCTTTCTCATGTCTTTCATTCTTTCTCTTTTTCTCTCATTTCTTTATTTCTCTTTTTCTCTTTCATTCTCTTTCATTTTTCTCTCTTTCTCATTTCTTTCATTCTTTTTCTCTCTCATTCCTTTCTCTCTTTCTCTTTTGGTTCTGTTCTTTCTCTTTTTCTCTTTCATTTTCTTTCTGTCATTTCTTTTTCTCTTATTTCTTTCATTCTTTCTCTCTTTCTCTCCTTTCTTTCTTTCTTTCTCTTTTTCTTTTGGTTCTTCTTTCTCTTTTTCTCTTTCATTCTTTCTCTCATTTCTTTTTCTCTTTCATTCTCTTTCCCATTTCTTTCTTTCTCTTTCTCTTTTTCTCTCATTTCTTATTTTCTTTTTCTTTCTTTTTCTTTCTCTTTCTGTTGTCTTCTTTCTCTTCTTCCTTTTCCTTCCTTCCTTCCTTCCTTCCTCTTTTCTTCCAATAGTTCCTCTGTGGGCAGGAGGGCTTTTTATAGGCAGTAAAGTCCTTTACTTGTTGATTTTGCTTGGAGATGTCTCTTGACCCGACTGGGGAACCTGATCAGGGTTAGGTGGGGGGAGGGTTTGTAGGGAGAAGGAGGAAGAAGAAGAAGAAAAGGACTGTGGCGTCCTTGGTGCTCTCTGAGCTTGGTTTTCTTACAGACATTTTGTGTCCCAACTAGGTTATATTATCAGTGCTAGAAGGGAGTGGGGTTTACAGGGAGGAGGAACTGTGGAGTCCTTGGGGGTCTCTGAGCGTGGTAGGTTTCTTACATTTCATGACCTAATTGGGTAGCATCATCAGTGCTAGAAGGGACTGGAGCTTGCAAGGAGGAAGAGGAGGAACCTCAGGATGCTGGATGCTCTCTGAGCTTGGTTGATTCCCTTGCAGACGCTTCATAACCCAACTAGGTAACTTCTTCAGTGCTAGGAAGGAGTGGGAAGAGGAAGAAAAGGGCTGGAGGAGGACTGTGGGGTCCTTGGTGCTCTCGGAGCTGAGTGGTTTTTGTTGCAGACGTTTCATGAACCAACTAGGTTTACATCATCCATGTTAGAAGGGAGGAGGGCTTGCAGAGTGTAGGGAAAGGAGAAGGGGTGAGGAGGGGGAAGTCTGTGGGGTCCTTTTTGCTCTTTGAGTTTGGTGGTTTTCCTGCAGACGTCTCATTACCCATTTAGGTAACACCATCAGTGCTAGAAGGCAGAGGGGCTTGAGGGGGAGAAGAAGGAAGCCTGTGGGGTCCTATTTCTTCCTGAGCTGGGTTTTCTTCAAGAGACGTTTCATGACCCAACTAGGGAGCGTCAGTTGTAAGGGGGGAGTGGGGTTTGTAGAGAGGAGGATGGGAGGGGGAGAGGGAGGGCAAGAGGAGGACTGTGGAGTTATTCTCTGAGCTGGATGGTTTTCCTCAAGTCGTTTCATGACCCAACTAGGGACTGTCATCAGCGCTACAAAGTTTTCCTCTCCGTTTATATCAAAGTTGGTTTGTCCTGTCAATGTTTGAAGTGATTCTGAAGAAGAAGAAGAACTTTATTGTCATTGTACAAGTACAACGAAACTGTGGATGCACCCCAGCAACTGTTCGCAATACGGTAAAACCAGAGCACTTAAAAATGAAGATAAGAAAAATAGAGTACCCGCGTCTCCATTTGCAATTGGAGAGTACAATATCCACAAATATCCACAAAATATACATCCAACACTGACTGACTTTGCTTTGTCGAGTATCATACACAAGAGGTGGATGGCACTGTAATATGTTGTTTATACCTCTGAATGAGGTATTGCGATTTCACATCTTGATAAAGGCAGTGACTTTGTATTTATTTGCGCTTTGGATGGCCCAAGAGGGAGGAGAGGAACTATTTGTTAGTCTAGTGGTGTGGGATTTTATTGACCTAAAGCGCCGTGCAGATGGCAGCAGGTCAAAAAGATAACTGCCATGGTGTGAGGGGGTCTTCTGGTGCTTGCTTCACTAGGCTGTTTGCTTGGTAGTTCCTGGATCAGCATCTTGTGTACTGCTTGGAAGTTGTCCTGATCCTAATGCTGGGCGTAATCTCTGCTTATGGGGTGCTGATTACTGGTGAGCACCTCCTAATTGAAGGGTAGGGTAGCACCTAATTAAGGAATTCGTAAGAATGCTCTCAGCAACACTGAGCTACTAGTACATAAACAGAGAGCACACCTCCACCCCTTCTTGCACTGATGATGGTCCTCAGTTGAGTCATGAAACGTCTCCAAGAAAACAACCTAGCTCAGAGACCATCAAGGACCCCAACCTCCTCCCTTTTTCTTCTTCCTCCTCTCCCCAAATGTTCGCAAGGAAACCATCCAGTTCAGAGACCACCAAGGAGCCCACAACCTTCCTCCACCTCCTGTCCTTCTCCTCTTCCTCTTCCTCTCCTCCTCTTCCTCTTCTCTTCTTCCTCTTCTCTGCAAACCTCTTCTCTCTTCTCTGCAAAGCTCCTTCCAGCACTGGTGATGTTCCCTAGTTGGGTTGTGAAAAACTCTCCCAAGAAAACAGCCAAGCCCAGTTCAACCCTGAGCTGCAAACGTTCTCTTCTTATTGAACCCCCAATATTATATGCAGATCCTACTTCGATTTTGGATGCTTCTATTGACCTTCGGATATCAAATAAGCTTGCAAGGATTCATTTTGGATTCATGCCGCAGATAAGACCTGGCTGGCACTGTTATAACAGGCAAGGTGCGGAGTAAGATTCAAGGCAGAAGGGAAACAGATCCCATCCCTGAACCTCTGCAATCAGATAAAAGTTAAACCTGTATTCTGGGTGACAATGTGCGTTCGTGATAAGCCCTACAAAGAATGTGTTTGTTGTGAGTTATGTAGGTATAATGGGCTGGCTAATCGGATAAACTATTGGCTCTCTGATCCTTAAAGGAATTCAGAGGCGGAAAGTATTACCTCATTTGTTAAGCGCTGTCCAAAATACCAGATGTAGCTATGAATGGGGTGGTTTTGATTTCTGTAGATGCTTCATTCTTAGTACTAAGATATATCTATTTGTATAAAAGGGAAATACCCCTCTTGCATCATCACAAAATCTCCAGAACTGTAAAGGCTACAAACTTGAAATTTGGCACGTCTGTTCCTCTTGGCTTCTGAGTTCTCACTAAAAAAGGATTTTTCAAAATGACCCTCGGAGTATTTCCTCTATTATTATTACTATTAACGTGCTCTGGTGCTAAGGAGTTCTACGCCCCCTCCCTACCTGAAAAGAAATCTGTTCCAAAGGCAAAACGCAAGCAGAGGAGTTTCAGTTTCACAGCACCAAGCAGCTTTAGTCCAGAACAGTTGAGCTAAGCCACGCCCAGGCTCCTTGCTGTCTCCTTGCTTGCTCACCCAGCAAATACTGTTTCAGGTTCCAAACAGCCCTCCACTCTCTTCCACACTGACCTAGCGTCCATCAGATGAATACTGATGGATGCTGGTAGGCAGAGGCAGAATTCCCCCTCTTATTTTTCTCCCCAAAACTAAGCCCTACCACATAGTTTCGTAGCGAAGCATGGGGATCGAGCTAGTAATAGTTAAAAGTTAAAATTCATGCCCCCTCCCCACAATGGGGAATTCAGCGGAGGACAAGCGTGTCTCTAGCAGGCCAGATTGGTGGCACCCTCAGTTTGCAAGTACACGGGTAGTCCTGGAGTTACGACCACAACCGAGTCCAAAATGTTATCTTGCTGAAGGTCGCAAAGGGGGCACGCTGCAGCCGTCATAAATACGAACCAGTGGCCAAGCGGCTGAATGTTGGTCCTGGGACCTAAGTATGAAAAAATGGCCCGAAGTCCCTTTTTTTTTTCAGCGCCATGGTAACTTGGAACAGTCGCTAAATGAACAGTTTTATAAGTCGAGTATCTGGACCACATTTCTCCATTTTTTTTCCCCTCTGAGAGTTGAAACTACCAAGACTCAAAGTTTTAGGTCTCTGTTTGCACCTAGAAAGTAAACAAAAAAATGATTTTTTTTTACCTGGTACGGAACTGGGTTAAGCCAAGACAGGTAGTCCTCGACTTACGGCCGCCATTGAGCATGTTGCTAAGCAAGGCATCGCGTTTGGCCCCCATTTTGCGACCTCTCTGGCCAGTTCTTCAGTTTAGTCACATCGTCGTTAAGTGAATTGACTTCGCTGGTCTCAGAAAGAGACTGTATGGCCCCGGAATGCTGCGACCGTCATAAATAGGAGCCGGTTGCCAAGCATGTGAATTTTGACCACGTGAACATGGGGATGTTGCAACGGTCGTAAGGGTGAAAAATGGCCCCAAGTCGCTTTCTTCCAGGGCCGTTGTAACTTTGAACGGTCACTAAGTGAACTGTCGTAAGTCGAGGACTGCCTGTACACGAATCCTGCCTGTTAAGCTTGATATTTGTCATGAACTGGGTGCCATCAATCCCTGTCTGCTTGTTCTCTGTTATGTGGTGTTCTTTGAGTCACAAATTCATCATATTTCATCTCTCTTGGAATCTCTTTCTCCTTCTCTCTCTCTCTCTTTCACTCTCCTTCTCCCTCTCTCTCTCTCTGTATCTTTCACTCTCTCTTTTTTGTCTCTCTGTCACTCTCCCTGTCACTCACACTCTTTGTCTCTTTCTGTCACTTTGTTTCTCTCTTTCTCTCTTTCACTCTCTCTTTCTCTCCCTCTCTCTCTTTCTCTTTCTGTCCCTCTTTCTCTCACACTCTTTGTTTCTCTTTCTGTCACTCTGTCTATGTCTCACTCTTTCACTCTTTCACTTTCTTTGTCTTTCTTTGTCTCTCTTTCTCTTTCTGTCTCTCTGTCTCACACACACTCTCTTTCTGTCACTCTGTCTCTCTCTTTCACTTTCACTCTCTTTCTCTCTGTCTTTTTCTTTCTCTTTCTGTCTCTCTTTCTGTCCCTCTCTTTTTCACTTTCTTTCTCTCACTCACTCTCTCTGTCTCACTCTCTTTCTCTTTCTCTCCCTCTCTTTCACTTTCTCTCTCTCTCTCCATCTCCCTGTCTCTCTTCTTACAAAGCAATCAATCATTAATCAATTATCAATGATTGTTGGGTAACAAATGGGCTTTCGGGCCTCTGTCATGCCAAATTTTGAAGACGGCTTTCCCCATTTTTCTCCCTGACTAGATCTCAAATTAGAGGAGAAAAAATGTGAACTGAAATGAGAAGGTTAAAAAAACCACCCTGGAGGCTTTGAAGAAGAGATTAGACAGCCGTTTGTCTGAAATGGCCTAGGATTTCTTGCTGGAGCAGGGGGTTGGACTAGAAGATCTCCAAGGGTCCCTGCCAACGCTTGTCCGTCTTGCTAAATAAAGCCAAGAACAGCTGGGACTCAGCCCCTGCGCCCTTTTTGCTTCCTGGCCCCATTCAGAGGGGCCAAGAGGCTGGTGATACCAGACAGCCGCAGAAGTGTCAGTCCGAGGTGGCTGAACCTGGGAGAGTGTCGTTTGTTTGGCCCAGCAAATACCTTTTCCGCGCTTCCTTATTTCACGGTCACTTTGGAAGGGAAATAGGTGGGGGGGGGATAGGTGTTAACCACTTTAATTGTAATATCTATAATGTTACTATAACGGTACGAGCCTGATTAATGTAATCTATACAAAATCCCAAGGAAGAACTATGGGAAGCATGCCAAAAAACCAACAAGAATTGAAATATTGAAACAGACAAGAAGAGATGATGGATAGAAATGGAATATAAGATTTGTGCTACTCAGATTCAGAACAGAGGTAGAAATTAGTAAAGAAGTTGAAAGATGAGTGAATTATGCATAACATCGTTATAATGATCGGAGTTATGATGAATGTAACTTAAGATTACTAAAATTGTCAATACTATTGACAATTATTATTACTACTCTGTTTTCCCAAAAATAAGGCCCAACCGGAAAATAAGCCCCAACATTTTTCAGGACGTGCGTGATACAAGCTCTACCCGAAAATAAACCCCAGTTGTCAGCCATCCGGCCACATTTAGTTCTGTCTTTCCCCCAAATAAGACCTAACCGGAAAGTAAGCCCAAGCAGGATTTTTCAGGATGCGTGTAATATAAGCCCTACCCCCAAAATAAACCCCAGTTAAGATTGTTGGTCAGATGGACACATTTAGTGCCATGTTTCCCCAAAAATAAGAACTAACTGGAAAATAAGCCCTAATGCGTCTTTTGGAGCAACAAGTAATGTAAAGCCCGGTCTTATTTTTGGGAAAACACGGTATTTGGTATCAAAACTAATGATACCGAGATGCCATGCTGTTCATATATTCATCAATATTTATATGTATTTGAAAATATATAATGGTATTCAACTTTGTTCGGGTATTTTCCCACGTCATTATAGTTGTGCTTTTAAAGTTGTAGCAACGTTTGGGCAGAATCTCATCTGCCATCATCAGGCTTCTGTATTGTGTGAGTCAGACTTTCACAGCCATTTCTGTTTTAAATCTGGGGCTAGCCTACTGCTGTGCCAGAATGGTTTTTTTTTCATCCTGATTGGTTGGGAGTCTTGGTCTGTGTTTATTGATCTTGGAGTTTGCTGTGTTCTGCTTGATTGGTGTTTCTAATATCTTCTGTCTGTTTTGTGGCTTTTTTGGTGTCTTGATTGGCTGGCAACATTGTGTTCCTGTATTGGAGGCTTTTAGTGCAGCTTGGCTCCGAGTAAACGGACGGCTATCATTTGTTAGGAAGCTAGGTTTCATCTGGGTGCCCAAACAAAGCTGAATATCATACATGTAAGTACCCACGAAAACTTAAGAAAACACACACACACACACACACACACACACACTAAAAAAAGGAAGTGACTGGGGGTGAGGGATTGGCAAAAGGTAGGAACCCAGCTGAAGGGTTTGAAAGTGATAGACAGGATGCACTCTGACCTCAGAGATGAACAAGGGCGCTGTGTGTGTGTGTGTGTGTGTATGTGTGTGTTGAGTTGCTGCAGATTGCAGTGTCGCGCCCGGTTTGCTTGTCGTTCTTTTTTCCCCCTATTAAAAACGATTTTCTCGTCCCTGTTCTAGGCAAAAAGAGTTGCTGCTATTCTGGAGGGAATTTGAGAGGGGTGGGGGGGCTTTGGTGGGATATTTTGCAGGGG
Source organism: Pseudonaja textilis (assembly GCF_049901715.1). Lineage (NCBI taxonomy): Eukaryota > Metazoa > Chordata > Lepidosauria > Squamata > Elapidae > Pseudonaja > Pseudonaja textilis. Next base: position 125,612,204 of record NC_142008.1, on the reverse strand, counting down.
GAACCGCGGCTCCTTTATGGGACTTCAACTCCCAGAATCCCTGAGCCGGCACGCAGCCATTGTCGCCCCTCCAAACTTGCTCTCTTGTACCAAGTGAAATCCTTCCGTTTCTTTGCCTTCTGCCTCCCTACTTGGGTAGCAAATGGGGACAGAGGTGGCTTAGGTATTGTGTTCAGCTGTAATATAGGAGCCACAGGGCTGGAAGGGACCCCTGGGGGCCATCTAGTTCCACCCCTTGCTTGAACAGGAGGCCCTGTACCGTTCCAGACCAATCGCTGTCCAATCTCTTCTTAAAAACCTCCATTGGTGAAGCCCCCGCAACTTCTGGTGGCTGGTAGTTCCACTGGTTAATTGTCCTCCCTCTTAGAACATTCCTCCTTATTTTCAGGTTGTGTAGTTTCCATCCCTTGTTTCTCGTCCTGCCCCCGTGTGCTTTGACACCCCCCCCCCGTGGCAGCCCCTCACATATTAGCCCAGTCGCCCCCTCGTCCTTCTCTTTGTGGGACAAAGGGCCCAAGAGTTGGGGGGGGGCACCTTGGAGGCCTTCTAGTCCAACCCCTTGCCTGAGCAGGAGGCCGTTCGAGGCCAATGGGCGCCCCGTCTCTTTTGGGGAGCATTAAGTGGTGGAGCACCCACAACTTCTAGAGACACGAACCCAGAGGAGAACGATTGGGGTGAAGGCGAAAACAGATGGGTGAGCAATTCCTGGGCTCGGCTCGTCTGGTGAAGAGAAAGACCCCAGAGCGGCCGTCCAGGGAGGGGGGGGTCCATTTATTCTCCAAAGCCCCTGAGAAGGCAGGAGGAGAAGCAACGGATGGAAACTCACCCAGGAGAGGAGCAGCCTGGAATTCAGCCGGAATTTCCTGACAGCCCGAGCAATCAGCCAGTGGAACCGCTTGCCACCAGAAGGGGCGGGTGCTCCATCACGGGAGGTTTCCAAGAAGAGATTGGACGGCCCTTTTTGTCTGGAATGGTAGACGGCTTCCTGCCTGAGCAGTGGGGGTGGACTAGAAGACCTCTAAGTCCCCTTCCAGTTTTATTCTATTCTACATTCAGCCCGTGTGATGGATCATTTGCCACTTTGCACGTGCGCGTGCGGCCACAACTCTTCCCAGGCAATTCAAAGCCCTTCTCCTTTTAGTTTTGAGAACGGAGGTTTGCAAGCAAGTAACTCTGGTTCCTTTTTCACTGGAATCCTAGTTCCTGCTTTCTCACGCCCCAAAGTGCCCGAAGCTGCTATTTATGTGCCCTCGTGCAAGTGGCCACCACGCAAGCCTTCCCACCCACACACCCACACACCCGGGCCTGTCGCTGGGAGGGCTCCTAAGGCAGGGGGTCTCCAGCTCCCAGAATTCGACTCCCAGAATCCCCCAGCCTGCAGAGGTTTACCAGAATTCAGCACTGATAGGACCCCGACCAAATGTGGCTGCAGTACTTTATTTGATAGGATAACTTTCTCCTTCTCCTCCTCTCCTTCTTCACTTCCTCTTCTCTTTCTCCTCTCCTCCTCCTCTTCTTCCTCCTCTTCCTCTCCTCCTTCTCCTCCTCTTTACTGTATAAAAGCAAAAAAACCCTCACCCATCACCACAAAATCTCCAGAACCGTAAAGCCTACAAACTTGAAATTTGGCACGTAGGTTCCTCTTGGCTTCTAGGGGCTCCCTAAGAAAGGATTTTTCCAAATGACCCTCAGAGCATTTAGAGTATTTCCTCTATTATTGTTGTTGTTGTTATTATTATTATTACACACAAAAATGACAGTATACACAGCAGACGAGATAACCATGTTGGGTTTCGTATCACAAATCACTAGTCGAACCCTTCCCAAGCGTTTAGGACTGCGTGATGTATGGGCGGATCATGCGAGCAGATCCCAGTAAGGTGGCCTTCTGCAGCTGACCAAGGGTGATCTGGTCAGCGTCAATTGTTTTCAAGTGCTGGCCTAGGTCTTTAGGCACAGCAGCACCCAGTGTGCCCAGTACCCCTGGAACCACCTGCACTGGTTTATGCCGGAGTCTCCGCAGTTCGATTCTCAAGTCCTGATATCTGGTGACTTTTGCAAGTTGTTTCTCCTCGATTCTGCTGTCACCAGGTGTGGCAATGTCGACCATCCACGCTTTTTTCTTCTCCACAATCGTGATATCCCGGGTGTTGTGTTCCAGAACTTTGTCGGTCTGTATTAAGACTAGTTTTGCATGCTCATTTTCGACCACTTTTTCAGGCTTGTGATGATCCCACCAGTTCTTTGCTACAGGCAGACTGCGGTTGTGACACAAGTTCCAGTTGTTGTTGTTGTTGTTGTTGTTATCTGATGCTAAAGCGTCTGACTCCCCCTCCACACACAGAAAGAAATTCTTCCAGAGGCAAAACACAAGCAGAGGAGTGTCAGTTTCACAACAGCAAGCAGCCTGAGTACGGAACAGTTGAGCTAAGCCATGCCCAGGCTCCTTGCTGTCTCCTTTCTCACCCAGCAAGTCTGTTTCAGTTTCCAAACAGCCCTCCACTCTCTCCTACACTGACAGGACGCTAGCCAGACGAATATCCATGGGTGCTTTTAGGCAGAGGCAGAATTTTTCCCCTCTTATTTTCCTCCCCCAAAACTTGACCGACCACAGGGTTTTCGTAGCGGGTCCTGAGCTAGTTCATAGATAAGTGGGAATGCGGTTGCCGTAATGTACCTTGACTTCGGCGAAATTTACCAAAAAAAAAGGCCGTCCTTAACCGCCGCAGCAATTTCCTTCGCAAACACGGCTAGGAAGCGTGGTTAACTGTGGTGCAACACTCCAGGTTGCAAATGCCAACCAAAATTTCCTTGGGGTTTGAAAAGCAGAATCCAGGATCCCAAAACAAGGAAATTCAGCGGGGGCCGTAGTTTCTTTCTCTAGGGTGTATGTGGGTGGCCCTACAGAGCCGTCCTAGAAAGGATGACAGAACAAAATAACGAGTCGGAAGAGACCCTGTAGGTCATCTAGTCCAACCCCCTGCTTAAGCAGGAGACTGGGTACCAGTTCCGAGAAATGGCTGTCCAGTCTCTTTCTTCAAAGCCTCCAGCGGGGGAGGACCCACAACTCCAGCAGACCACAGAATCCCAGGCTCGGAAGGGACCCCAGAGGTCATCTACTCTAACCCACCGCTCCAGCAGGAGAGCCTATAACAATTCAGGCAAACGGCTGGCCAACCTCTTCGTAAAAACCTCTCGTTTTATATTCTTTGTGGCTTGAGTTCTACTGGCAGTTTATTTTCTCCTCTGATTTGAGTTCACATATGAGTGGGGATAATGTCAATAGGATGGGAAGATTTCCCCCTTCTCAACTCATCGGTATCCTGTACTCCTTCCGTGGGTTATTCCAGAGGGCAGGGTCTGCGTGGTTGTCTCCCCCGTCCCTCCACCCTCTGGAAGGGCGAGGGGCCAGTTGGGGGGGGGGCATCGCCCTCCTCGGATAAAGACCCTCTGAGCAGTTGGGTTGAGAACGGGAGTCTCCTCCCTCCACTCCAAAAACCCCTAATTTTCCTTTTCCTTTTTTTCTTTCTGCCTCTCCTTCCTTCTTTTTCTCTCTTTTCTCTCTTCCTTTTTTTCTTTCTGCCTCTTCTTCCTTCCTTTTCTCTCTTTTCCTTCCTTCCTTTTTTTTCTTTCTGTCTCTCCTTCCTTCTTTCCTTTTCTTTCTCTTCCTTCCTTTTTTTTCTTTCTGCCTCTTCTTTCCTTCTTTTTCTCTCTTTTCCTTCCTTCCTTTTTTCTTTCTGCCTCTTCTTTCCTTCTTTTTCTCTCTTTTCCTTCCTTCCTTTTTCTTTCTGCCTCTTCTTTCCTTCTTTTTCTCTCTTTTCCTTCCTTTTCTTTCTGCCTCTTCTTCCTTCTTTTTCTCTTCTTTTTCTTTCTGCCTCTTCTTTTTCTCTCTTTTCTTTCCTTCCTTTTTTTTTCTTTCTGTCTCTTCTTCCTTCTTTCCTTCTCTTTCTCTTCCTTCTTTCCTTCCCCAACTAACCTTGGGCGCCTCTCAGACTTGGGACACCAACTGATTGACAAAATGGGAATCTTGCAAATTTCTTTCCTTCCTTCCTTCCTTCCTTCCTTCCCTTCCTTCCTCCTTCCCTTCCCTCTTTCTTTCTTTCTTTCTTTCTTTCTTTCTTTCTTTCTTTCTTTCTTCCTTCCTTCCTTCCTTCCTTCCTTCCTTCCTTCCTTCCTTCCTTCCTTCCTTCCTTCCTTCTTTTCTTTCTTTCTTTCTTTCTCTCTCTCTCTCTCTTTCTTCCTTCCTTCCTTCCTTCCTTTCTTCCTTCCTTCCTTCCTTCCTTCCTTCCTTCCTTCCTTCCTTTCTTTCTTTCTTTCTTTCTTTCTTTCTTTCTTTCCCAAATGCAGGGACCATTCCCCGGTGTGATAGCTTGTGCCCTCTTCCCTTGTTTTGCCAAGCCAGGGAGCCCCCACCCCCACCCCCCACCCCCTTTCTGAACCGGGAGGTCTGGAGGAGATCCCGCTGTCCAGGCCCCCAGGTCCTCCCTTCTTCCCCTTCTGCCCCGGAGACCCTGGCCGGCTTCCCAAAACTGCAGGAAGCTAATTTTGGAAGAGGGTGGGTGGGGGCAGCCAGAGGCACCAGGCTCCGGAGGGCCCTGACGCGAGTGTGTGTGTGTGTGTGTGTGAGTGGGAGGGGGGGCTGGGTCAGTGCCCTTGGGGAGGAGGACTTCCCGAGCGGCTGGCGGGGAGAGTCAGAAATAGACTTGGCAGGCCGTCTAAATGCTAAGGGGCTCCCTCGGCCTCCGGGCCCCGTGTTGCCCCTTGTGATGGATGGCCTGCCTAGGTGGCATGAGGTCCTTGTGGGTGGATCCTTCCTTCCTTCCTTCCTTCTCTTTCCCACCTTTCTTTCCTCCCTCCCTCCCTCCGACCCTTCTTTCTCTTTCCTTTTTCTCCCTTTCTCCCCCCTTTTGTTTCTATTATCTTCCTTCCTTCTCTCCGCACCTTCCTCAGTCGCCTCCCTCATCTCTTTCTCCTTTCCCTTCCCTTCCCTTTAATTTTCTTTTTCCTTACCTTCCTTTTTCCTTTCCTCTTCCTTCTTTCCTACCTTCCTTCCCATCTCTCCTTCCTTCCCTTCTCTTCTTCCTTCCTTCGCTCCCTTCTCTCTTTCCTTCCCCTTCTTCCTTTCTTTGCTCCCTTTTCTCTTTTCTTCCTTTCTTCGCTCCCTTCTCTTTTTTTCCTCCCCCTTTTTCCTTTCTTTGCTCCCTTCTCCTTCCCCTTCTCTCCTTCCCCTTCTCTCCTTCCTTTCTTCGCTCCCTTCTCTCTTCCATCCTGTGGCATAACAGTGGCCCTTCCCCTTGCCCCTTACAGGTAAGTCTACCTGTAACTTCCTCCCTCCCTCTCTCTCTCATGCGCATGTCAGTAAGCAGGAAAGACTCCGTGGCCGCTTGGGGAAACCCCGACGTAGGAGTTTTGGCCCCGCAGCACTTTAACCACCATCCTGGCGTCATCGGGGTTTACGGAGCCGCCAGATCCTGGCCTGCCTCCCTCTGTGGCTGCCCCTGGGTGTGACCTGGGCCTTTCAGGGCCTCCCTCGGATTCCCGACCTGTTTGCCACAGTCCCAACCCTCTTTGTTGTGTCTTCTGCCGGCAGGTGATCCAGTATCAAACGGTGCGCTACGATATTCTCCCTCTTTCCCGGGTTTCGCGAGAACGGCTGAGTAAGTACGCTTTCTCTCTCGGAGGATCACGGGGTGGGGGGGTCGGGGCTTTGGGGGGGTTGGGAGGAGGCTTTGGGGATTTTGGGGGTGTATGTGGCTGAGCCTTTCGTCTCTTCCCCCCCCCAATATAATTTATTGATCAAGTTCATTTAGTGACCGTTATTTAGTTACAACGGCACTGGGGGGGGGGCGGGGAAAGTGACTTACGGTCGCTCTTCAGACTTACAACCGTTGCGGCGCTCCCGTGGGGTCAGAATTGAGGCGCTCGCCAGCCAACTCCTACTTACGACGGCCGCAGCCACCTACCTAGTCCCGTGGTCCAAATTCGGACGCTTGCCCACCGACTCGTATTTACGACGGCCGCAGGTTGTAAGTCGAGGACTCCCCTGCTGTAAAAAAAAAAAAAGAGGCATTAAGAAAAAACATCCCTCCCCCGCCCTCTCTCTCCGGCAGATCAGGTGAAGAGGAAGATTCTCGTCCTGGATCTGGACGAGACCCTGATCCACTCGCATCACGACGGGGTGCTGAGGCCCACCGTCCGGCCTGGAACCCCCCCAGACTTCATCCTGAAGGTGAGCCCCTCGCCTGGAAAGGGGGCCAGAGACAGCGAGGGGGGCTGGGGTGGTGAAGAGATCCAGGCCCCTCTGGGCTCTTGACCCGCCTGTCTCCTGGACCGGCCCAAGGCCTCGCTCGGGTGGTGCTGGGGTCTGGCTGCTCAATCGTCCGCTTTTAAGGAGTGGTTTGGGATTGCAGGCAGGGCACTGAATCGTGCCCCATCCTGGAGGGCCCAGGAATTTGCCCCGACATTAAAAAAAAAATATATCCCTCCAGTTTTGAGGAGTCAGTCAGTCTGTCTAGTTATCTAGAATCAAATAGAATTCTTTTATTGGCCAAGTGTGATTGGACACCCAAGGAATTTGTCTTCAGTGCATAAGCACCAATACATTCATCAAGAATCCTAGGATACAGCACGGATAATCATAGGTTATTAATGGAATGGAATGGAATAGAATGAATAATAAAATATAGAAATAGAATAGAATAGGAATAGAATAGAAATAGAATAAGAAAGGGAATAGAATTAGAATAGAATAGAATAGAATAGAATTATGGAATAGAATAGAATAGAATTGAATTCTTTTATTGGCCAAGTGTGATTAGACACTCAAGGAATTTGTCTTCGATGCATAAGCACCAGTATATTCATCAAGAATCATAAGATACAGCACAGTGATAATCATATGGAATTAATGGAATGGAATAGAATGAATAATAAAATATAGAATTAGATTAGATTGGATTGGAATGGAGTGGAATGGAATAGAATAGAATAGAATAGAATAGAATAGAATAGAATAGAATAGAATAGAATGAATAATAAAATATAGAATAGGAATAAGAACAGCACAGAATAGAATAGAATAGAATAGAATAGAATAGAATAGAATAGAATAGAATTATGGAATAGAATAGAATAGAATTGAATTCTTTTATTGGCCAAGTGTGATTAGACACTAAAGAATTTGTCTTCGTGCATAAGCACCAGTATATTCATCAAGAATCATAAGATACAGCACAGTAATAATCATATGGAATTAATGGAATGGAATAGAATGAATAATAAAATATAGAATTAGATTAGATTGGATTGGAATGGAATGGAATGGAATGGAATAGAATAGAATAGAATAGAATAGAATGAATAATAAAATATAGAATAGGAATAAGAACAGCACAGAATAGAATAGAATAGAATAGAATAGAATAGAATAGAATAGAATTATGGAATAGAATAGAATAGAATTGAATTCTTTTATTGGCCAAGTGTGATTAGACACTCAAGGAATTTGTCTTCGGTGCATAAGCACCAGTATATTCATCAAGAATCATAAGATACAGCACAGTGATAATCATATGGAATTAATGGAATGGAATAGAATGAATAATAAAATATAGAATTAGATTAGATTGGATTGGAATGGAATGGAATGGAATGGAATGGAATGGAATGGAATAGAATAGAATAGAATAGAAAAGAAGAATAGAATAGAATAGAATAGAATAGAATAGAATAGAATGAATAATAAAATATAGAATAGGAATAAGAACAGCACAGAATAGAATAGAATAGAATAGAATAGAATAGAATAGAATAGAATAGAATAGAATAGAATAGAATGTTGGCCAAGTGTGATTGGACACAAGGAATTTGTCTTTGGTGCATAAGCTCTCAGGGCACATAAAAGAAAAGGTACATTTGTCCAGAGTCAAAAGGTACAACACTTACGAGTTGACAACAGTCTGCAAGGCACCGTGAAGTGATCTATAAGTCCTATTGCTCTCCCTTCTCTTCCTGCCAGATTGGACGGTAGGCCTTAGCTAACTTCAGTCCCGTAGGTTTACCTGGTGCCCTCAGTAGTTTGGTTCTGGGAAATGGGTGTAATTTGGTTACCCAATTTCCTGAGTTTTGTCAGTGCTGGCTGTCCGTGCACTTCGTGGCTCTTTGACCGTTCCTTTTTCTAATGACCGTTCCTTTCCCCAGGTCGTCATAGATAAGCATCCTGTCCGCTTTTTTGTACATAAGAGGCCGCACGTTGACTTTTTTCTAGAAGTGGTAAGCACGCTCTGTGTGTGTGTGTGTGTGTGTGTGTGATTGTGTGTGTGTGTGTGTGTGTTTCTGACGACAGTGCCTTGATTATTGGATGCAAAGGTTCCCCTCGAACACACACGAAACACACGACAAACCCTCCGACAGGAACTCAAAAGATTCCTTTATTAGGAATCTAATAGTCTTATTAGGAATCTAATAATCTAATCTAATTTGCAGCCCTGGCCAAAAAAAAAAAAAGGTTTCTCACCGCAGGCTAACAAGTCTGGCCGGCCGGAAGATAAATAGCTGTCTGCCAGACCTCTTCTACTCCCCCCCCCCGCCTTTTATCCCCAGAGCTAGGGTGGGGTTTGCTAGCAGCGGTGGCTCTCCTGTCCTGAGGGCCGGCCCATAGATTTCCACTGCTCTCCTCTCCTCTGCCTTCTGCGTGTCAGACCCAGATGTTCCTCCTCTTCCGCATCCATGTCCTGGGAGCTGTTGACTCTCCATCAGAGGGCTGACGTGGTGGCCCAGGCTCCGTCTCTCTCTTCTCTTCCTTCCTTCCTTCCTTTCTTTCTTTCCTTCCTTCTTTCCTTCCTTCCTTCTTTCTTTCTTTCTTTCTTTCTTTCTTTCTTTCTTTCTTTCTTTCTTTCTTTCTTTCTTTCTTTCTTTCTTTCCTTCCTTCCTTCCTTCCTTCCTTCCTTCCTTCCTTCCTTCCTTCCTTCCTTTCTTTCTTTCTTTCTTTCTTTCTTTCTTTCTTTCTTTCCTTCCTTCCTTCCTTCCTTCCTTCCTTCCTTCCTTCCTTCCTTCCTTCCTTTGTAAGGTAATGTGCGTGTGTGTGTGTCTCATTCTTTCTCTTTCTATCTGTCTGTCTCTTTCTCTTTCTGTCTTTCTTTCTTTCACTCTCTTCCTCCCTCCCCTCCCAGAGTTTTTTCCTCCCCTTTTTTAAAAAAATTATGGCAACTACTAAAACAGGCCTAGGAATGTTTTATGAGTTGGCCTCGGTTGTTTGTTTCCGCCCATGGTTAGATAACACCGGTAGAACTCAGAAATGGGAAGAACAGGAATTCTACATAAGCAAAGAAAGTTATTGCTACTAGGACTGTATATTTTTTGTAAATTGACTCTGACAATCTCACTGTCTACTATTAAGCACTTGTATCTATGTCAAAGGAAAACTTACACATTAAAAACTTCAAAGAAAAAACAAATTATGACAGCCGCAGCGTCCCCGTTTGCGGCCTTCAGACAAGCAGAATGGAGGCGGGGAATCTGGATTTGCTTAACGACCGGCTTTCCAGGCTGCCCTTGACTTATGACCATTCGTTTAGGGACCATTCAAAGGTGACAACAGCACGGGAAAAGAACGGGACTTAAGGACCACTTTTTCACCCTTAACAACTATCCCCGTGGTCAAAGTTCGGGCTTGCTTGGCAAGTGACTTGGAGTTATGACGGCCGCAGCGTCCCGGAGGGGGTAGGGGTGTAGGTGTCGCAGGACGGCCCTTTTTTGCGACCCAAGGAGCCAAGTTGATGCAGGAAGCAGCCGGATTCCCTTCATGATGGCGCCGCAGTTTAACCGGGTCCGGAAAACTTCTAAAAACCGGGGCAATCGTTCCTTTGAAACAGTTTCTCACTGAAGCCACCTAAAACGTCCATTGGCCTCCATTGGGGGTTATAAGTCGAGGACCACCTGCATTGTGCGGATGAATCCAGGCGTGGGCCGGCTGGGGAATTCTGGGAGTTGGAAGCCCACACAGTTTAAAAGTTGCGGAGCCGGGGGAGGAGAGGGGGGGGGGTGTTAACGTGGCCCCTTTAAGACTTGGGGACTCCAACTCCCAGAATTCCTCAAACAGCCACGCTTTAAAGAGTGATAAAAAGAGTGATAAAAAGGCCCCAAAAGATCAGCGGATGTCCTCTTCCCTCCTCGGAGGATTTGTATAACATGGGATGTAGACACAAAAGATCTTGAAGAGACCCTTCGCATCCAGGCCGCTCGTCGTTTGAGATCCTACCATCAGGAAGACGATATATAGAGTGCTGAAAGCCAGGACAGGTAGATTTAAACGTAGCTTTTACCCAAGTGCTGTGATCAGGTTAAATGCAGGGTTATGAATCTGGTGGTCTTAACATACATACATACATACATATCCTGGTTGTACAGTTTTTAACTGTTACTTGTTTTAATTTGTTTTACGTTGTTATTTGTATATGTCTTTTGGTGTTGTTCAGTTGTACGTTGTGGAAGAGCACCTTATTTCATTGTTCTCAGGTTCCTGAGTACGATGACGATAAATTTATCTATCTATCTATCTTTAAAGTTGCCATAGTTGTCCTCCCTTGGTCTTTTGGGAGTCTCTGGGAATGAATCTCTCTAAGAAAAGCCCTCTTTTTTTCCTCCTCTTCCTCCTCCTCTCTCTCCCTCTCTCTCCTCCTCCTCCCTTTCCTCTTCCTCCTCCTCCTCCTCTCACAGGTGAGCCAGTGGTACGAGCTTGTGGTCTTCACAGCTAGCATGGAAATCTACGGCTCGGCTGTAGCAGACAAGCTAGACAACAACAGGAGCATCCTCAGGAGGAGATACTACAGGCAGGTGAGTGGCCACACGGACACCTTCCCCCTCACCTGGGCCCCCACCCCAGCCAGGGCTCCTGAGCTGCCCTCCTTCCCGCTCAGCTGTCGTTGTTGTTGTTGTCGTTGTTGTTTTCTCACCCTGCCTCTTGTTTTTTCTTCCCTCCCCCACCAGCACTGCACTTTGGAGCTGGGCAGCTACATCAAAGACCTCTCGGTGGTCCACAATGACCTGTCCAGCATCGTCATCTTGGACAATTCCCCGGGAGCCTATAGGAGCCATCCAGGCAAGAAGAGCCTTGGGGGAGGGGGGGTTCTTTTTCCATGCTCTTTTATTTTTTAATTTAAAAAAAATTAAGTTTTGTGGGGTGCACACACACACACCCCCCGGTGTTCTTTGAGCCAGGCGGTTTCCTTGCAGAACTGTTTCGTGACACACACACACACACCCTCTGGGTAACCATCATCAGGGTTTGAACGGAGTGGGGTTTGCGGAATGGAGGAAAAGGGGAAGGAAGGAGAGGAAAAGGAAGACTGTGGGGTCCTTGGGGGTCTCTGAGCTGGGTGGTCTCCTTGCAGCCGTTGCATGACCCAACTAGGGAACATCATCAGGGCTAGAAGGGAGGGGGGCTTGTGGAGAGGAGGAGGAAGGAAGGAAGGAAGGAGAGGAGGAGGAGGAAGACTGTGGGGGTCCTAGTTCTTCCTGAGCTTGGTGGTTTTCCTGCAGGTGTTTCCTGACCCAGCTAGGGAACGACATCAGCGCTGGGAGGGAAGTGGGGTTTACAGGGAGGAGGAAGAGGAGGCGGCAGATTCAAACTTTTCCTGTGGTCTGGAAGTCATTTCCTATTCGCGCCCCGTGATGAGAAGCATCTCGAGTCATCCACGGTCACGGAAAACAGGCGGAGGCCCTTTTTATTCCTCCGCTTTGCTTCCAAGCTCCGAATGCCCTTGACTGGAGACCCCCCAAAAAAAAACTCCCCCACAAAGACGGGGGAAAAACAGCAACAGAAACCGGGCAAGATAAGGGCCGGAGGACGTCCACAGATAACACACGCTGGGAGCAGTTCTCGCACCTGCACCCCGCCAAGAGGATCAAAGCCCTCTCCTCCCCAGTAGACCACGTCTCTCCCTTATCCTCCTCCTCCTCCCTGCCTGCGTGCCCTTGGGATGGATACGGGGGGTGGGCCTGGGTCCTCCTCCGACTGCCCAACTTCCCCAGCCTCCTCCACCGCCTCCGGAGCCCCGCTCCCACCCCCGGTGGGCTGCTGTCCCTCCCCTCCCTCGGGGTCAGCCTCCACCGGGGGCCCACGGCAAGATCCAAGAAATGGAGATCATCTTCTCCAGAAGAGCAGAGAAATCGTGATTACTGAGTGGATCCCGAGGGCTTTTGAGTTTGGGGAGTGGGAGGCACGGAGGAGGTTTAAGAGGGGGTAGATATAGTAGTTAAGGCATCGGGTAGGGAACCGGGAGGCAGTGAATTCTGGTCCTGTTTTAGAGGTGAAAGCCAGCTGGGTGACAGTCTCTAGGAGTTGGAGAGTTCTAGTTTCTCCTTGCCCATGAAAAACCGGGTGACTTTGGACTAGTCACTTCCTCAATCCAGGCAACCTCCACTGGGTGTTGTTGTTACGTGTGAGGAGGGGGAGCTGGCTGGGTGACTTTGAGCGGAATCAACCGGGCGATGGTGAGTTCTAGTCCCGCTCTGTGAAAACCGGGTGTGACTTGGGACCAGTCACATTCTCAACCCAGACCTTGCTGGGTTGTTGGTGGTGGTGGGGAGGAGGAAAGCTGGCTGGGTGGGCTTTGGGCCAATCACTAGGAGACGGAGAGTTCTAGTTTCACCTTCTCCGTGAAATGCACTTGGGGGAGCCGGCTGGTTGAATATGAGCCAGTCCCCAGTAGATGGTGAGTTCTAGTCTCACCGTAGGGATGGAAAGCCGGGTTAGGTGCCTTTTGGGCCGGGCCCTTTCTCCAAATCACAGGCTTATTATCGAAGGGGGAGAAGAGAAAGGAGGAGGAGAAATAGGGGATGTTTCCCACCTTGAGTTGTGTGGATGTCAATAAAGTAATAAAAACAGGTGCGGTCAAGGAGACTTGAACAGAAAAGGTCACCCTGAAGAGGAGGAGAATTCGGTGTGGGGAGGGTGTCCGTAAGCAATTCTTTGGGGGCACGTGGTCTCTCTGGACCTTACAAGGGGTCTGCAAATGTGGCCCTTTTAAGACTTGTGGACTACAACTCCCAAAATTCCCCAGCCAGCTCTCTCTTACCCCCCCCCCTTTGCCGATGTCAAGATATATTACATTCCCTCCGTCTATTAAGAAAGTTACCCTCCCTGGCTGGCTGGGGGAATTCTGGGAGCTGAAGTCCACGAGTTCTTTAAAGTGGCCACGGTTGGAGACCCCCTGATTTAAGACCTGTGGACTTCAACTCCTAGAATTCCCCAGTGGCTCTTTCCCCCCCGCCCCCTTTCTCTGAAGCCAAGTTATATTAAATCCACTGCATACCCTCCGTCTCTTAAGAGAAAGTTACGGGGAGTGGAAGTCCGCAGGCCTCGAAGGGGCCGTCTTTGCATCCCCTCTGCTGGAGGTTTGGTGGGAGAGGCTCCCCCCAGGCTGGGGACCCCTCCGCATGGCCTCGGGGTGACCCCAGAAGGTGGTTCTGCCCGGCGGGCTTTCTGCTCTGGCTGCTTCCGTTGCTCTCTGCTTGGGTTGGTGAACGAGGGGCTTGCTTTTCTCTCCGGCAGATAACGCCATCCCCATCAAGTCGTGGTTCAGCGACCCACGGGGACACGGCCCTCCTCAACCTCCTGCCCATGCTTGATGCCTTGAGGTAGGAGGCCTGGCGGCAAGGAGGGGCTTGCAGGGAGGGGGGCTTCAGAAAGGGGGAGGGGGTGGTCCCAGGCCCCAAGCTGGGCTTGGCTTGCAGGGGTTTGGACTTGGGGGGTCTAGGCGCCTGGGTGGACGCCGGGAGGGAGTCTGCGAGAAGCCAGCTGGGTGACTTTTGGTCCAATCCCCAGGAAGGAGCCTGGGAGTTCTAGTCCCGCCTTAGGCACGAAAGCCAGCTGGGTGACTTTTGGTCCAATCCCCAGGAGACGGGGAGTTCTAGTCCCGCCTTAGGCACTGAAAGCCAACTGGGTGATTTTGGGCCAATCACCAGGAGACAGGGAGTTCTAGTCCCGCCTTAGGCACTAAAGCCAGCTGGGTGACTTTGGTCCAATCCCCAGGAAGGAGACGGGAGTTCTAGTCCCGCCTTAGGGCACGAAAAGCCAGCTGGGTGACTTTGGTCCAATCCCCAGGAAGGAGACGGGAGTTCTAGTCCCGCCTTAGGCACAAAAGCCAGCTGGGTGACTTGGTCCAATCCCAGGAAGGAGACGGGAGTTCTAGTCCCGCCTTAGAGCACTGGAAGCCAACTGGGTGATTTTGGGCCAATCACCAGGAGACAGGGAGTTCTAGTCCCGCCTTAGGCACGAAAGCCAGCTGGGTGACTTTGGTCCAATCCCCAGGAAGGAGACGGGAGTTCTAGTCCCGCCTTAGGCACGAAAGCCAGCTGGGTGACTTTGGTCCAATCCCCAGGAAGGAGACGGGGAGTTCTAGTCCCGCCTTAGGCATGATAGGTGGGTCAGATAGCTCCACCGCCTGGAATTGATTTGTAAAATAGCGAAGACGGGAGGGAAAGAAACGCAAAAGGAAAGGAAGGAAAACCTGACCGGACTCTTCTCCTCCCCTCCAGGTTCACAGTGGACATCCGGTCGGTGCTCAGCCGCAACCTGCACCAACATCGCCTCTGGTGACAGCGGCTCCTCCTTTCTTCAGGGTTTGGACACAGCCCTCTGCCTTATCCCGGGACCCGCTCCTCTCGCCAGGCGCCACGGCCGACAACACCCTCCCGCCGCCAAAAAAAACCCCCCACCTTCAGACTCAGCCGGCCAGGGGGGTGTCACGGGGAGCGTGACTCCAATTTTGGCTTTGCCCCGTGGCCGCCGCCCTGCTACTGGCAGTGACTCAGCTGGGCAGAGGGGCTCGATGCCGGGATGCGCCAAGAAAGGGGGTGAAAATCGCGCCAGCCGCGGCGAGCGATGCTTGGACGGACTTCGTTATTTTCTCGCCCCCTTCCTGCAAGGAGGCTGTGTTGCTCAGTGGGAAGAGCCCCCACGCCTCGCCTTCCCCAGCTTTCCCATGGTGTTTTGTTTTTTCCCCATTCTCCTCCTCCCTTGCAATCTTGGGGAGGGGACGGCCACCTCCGCGAAGGAGCTTCCAGGACCCCGACTCGTTTGGTATAAGTGGGTTGGCCCTCCCACTTGGATCGCAGCAGACGGGTCCTCCTCCTCCTCCTCCTGATGCCAGGATGGCCTGGGTTTTTAAACTTTATTTCTCGGACTTTGGGGAGGGGGCTGGGGGTCTCGGAGGAGGAGAAACTGACTTGGACTGAGGGGAGGGGAGGGGCGGAAGGGGAATAAAAGAAAAGAAAAGCAAACGAAAAAAAAATAAGGAAAGAAAAACACCGAAAGCTTCTCCTCGTTGGCTGTTCTTCCCGTCTGGAAAGGAGTCGGCGGAAGGTGGGCAAGGCAGGCAGGCCGGCCGGCGGCTGGTTCCCTTAAGAGCGGCTTCTCCACTTAATGTCCGTTCATTTAGTGACCACACAAAAAAGGTTAACCACAAAAAAAGGAGAGAGACGTAAGACCACGTTTCACCCGTCCCTCTCTTCCTCCCTCCATTTTCTCCTTCCCTCCTTCTCTGCTCCCACTTTTTCTCCCTCCCTCTCGTCCTGCCTTCCATCCATCCATCCTTAATTCCCTTCTTTCCATCCCTCCTTTCCCCCGTCCTCCCTCCCTCCCTCCTCTCTTCTCCCCCCTCTCTCTTCTTACCTCTTTTCTTCCCCCTCCATCCATCCATCCCTTCTTTTTCCCCCTCTCCCCCTCCCTATTTCTTCCCTTTCCCCCCCTCAAGCGACCAAACTTGAGAGGCTTTGGCACACGGGCACGCACTTACGACGGTGTGCCACGTCTCCGGTGGGGGGTGGGGGTGGTCACGCGGTCCCCTTTTGCGACCCAAAAGTCAAATGGATTCACTTCACACCACCATGGTACCGACTTCTATAATGTTCGTGATTCAGTTTCACAAAATTTGGGCCGGGGCGGCTGTAAACACGGGGGGCGACACTAGACAACGGTCCTCGCTTAGCAACAAGAAATGCCGAGGGTTCCATTGGAGTCGTAAGTCGGGACCAGCTGTGTTTCCTCCCCAAGGTTGTGTGCTTGTGTCTGCAAAAAAGGGGAAGGTTGGGTGTCAAACTGGGCTGGCCCAGAGGTGGAGGTCTCCCCTCACAATCGGGGGGGCTTGGGAGTTCGATCCTAGGCAGAGGCTATTGTTTGGAATAGAGAGACTCCTGCTTTGGGGGTGGGGGTTGGGCTAGATGACCTCCAAGGCTCCTTCCAACTCCTTATGAGCAGAGGGTTGGACTATATGACCTACAAGGCACCTTCCAATTCTTGTTCTTGTGAGCAGAGGGTTGGACTAGATGACCTACAAGGCCCCTTCCAACTCTTGTTCTTATGAGCAGAGGGTTGGACTAGATGACCTAAACGGTCCCTTCCAACTGTTCTTATGAGCAGAGGGTTCAACTAGTTGACCTACAAGGTCCCTTCCAACTCTTGTTCTTATGAGCAGAGGGTTGGACTAGATGACCCAAACGGTCCCTTCCAACTCCTGTTCTTATGAGCAGATGACCTACAAGGCGCCTTCCAATTCTTGTTCTTGTGAGCAGAGGGTTGGACTAGATGACCTACAAGGCCCCTTCCAACTCTTGTTCTTATGAGCAGAGGGTTGGACTAGATGACCTAAACGGTCCCTTCCAACTCCTGTTCTTATGAGCAGATGACCTACAAGGCGCCTTCCAATTCTTGTTCTTGTGAGCAGAGGGTTGGACAAGATGACCTACAAGGCCCCTTCCAACTCTTGTTCTTATGAGCAGAGGGTTGGACTAGACGACCTCCAAGGCCCCTTCCAACTCTTGTTATGAGCAGAGGGTTGGACTAGATGACCACCAAGATTTCTTTCAACTGTTATTCTGAGTAGGGGGTTGGGGTAGATGACCTCCAAGGCCCCTTCCAACTCCTGTTCTCAGTAGGGGGTTGGACAAGATGACCTCTGAGACCCCTTCTAACCCGTTGTTTTTGAGCAGGGGGTTGGGCTAGATGACCTACAAGACCCCTTCCAATTCTTGTTCTTATGAGCAGAGGGTTGGACTAGATGACCTCCAAGGCCCCTTCCAATTCTTGTTCTTATGAGCAGAGGGTTGGACTAGATGACCTCCAAGGTCCCTTCCAACTCTTGTTCTTATGAGCAGAGGGTTGGACTAGATGACCTCCAAGATTTCTTTCAACTCCTGTTATTCTGAGTAGAGGGTTGGGGTAGATGACCTCTGAGACCCCTTCCAACCCGTTGTTTTTCTGAGCAGGGGGCTGGGCTAGATGACCTCCAGGGCCCCTTCCAACACATTCTATGTGTTGTATTGCACCCGGTGCCGCTGTGTTGGTCCCCGCAAATCCTTGGATGTTGATAAACTACAATCCGTGGTTAGTTTTGTGTGACCCCCCCCCCCGATTGCGGTTTACGCACGTTGCGAAACAAAAGGGTGGGGGGCGGGCGTCCTTTCCCCTCGGCCCGGCAGCGCTGCGAGCGCCTTTAAGCCCCGCTGGGGACTACAACGCCCATCCCAACCGAGCGCAGGAAGCAATGAGGGGCGTTGTAATCATCCCCAGGCTCCCAGCGGGGGCGGCCTCGTCACGTGATGCCCGCGCCTGCCGTGGGCGAGACGGCCAGCGCCACGTGACCATTCCTCTCCTCTGACGTCAGTCACATGACGGGACGTTGCACATCCCTCTCCCTTCCTTTGCCGTGTCCTTCCGCGACGTTTGAGCGGAAGCCGCCTTTCCAAAGGGAAGGGGCGCTTTGGGAGCGGGCCGCTCCATCCATACCCCCCGGCCTCTTTTTTCCCTTCGAGTCCCGCCGTTTGGCGTCCCGTTGGAGCCCTTTTTGCCGCGGCGGCGGCTCGGCGGACTACTTTGTTTTTGGTGTATCACGCGGGCACGCAGAGATACGCAGCGCCCGCTGACGTCACGCGCCCGAGGGGAGGGGCGGGGCCTGAGCCAAGCGTTCGGGGAAAAAACACGGCTTTCCCTCCCGGGAATCCGGGCCATCGTCGATTCCCGAAGCGCTTCCAGGATCCTCGCGCCATCCGAACCAACAAAACAGAGCCGGCGGCGCCCGTTGGAGGCTCGAGAGCCGTTCGGTGGGCGTGGCCGCGCCTCGCCGGGACTCCTTCCCCCGCTCCCCCGCCCCTCGGATCGCTGCGCCGCGTCGGTCTCCCGCGCATGCGCGTTGATTGGGTGCAGAGGCCTTTTTTGTCGGTCCTCCGCGTCGCTTCCTCCGTTTTTCGGTGCCGTCGCCATGAAGTTCGTCTACAAGGAAGAGCACCCGTTCGAGAAGCGCCGCTCCGAGGGGGAGAAGATCCGGAAGAAGTACCGGACAGGGTCCCGGTGAGTCTCTAGGGAGACGCGCACTCCCCCCGCTCCCCGGAAGTCTCTTTTGAGGGTGTCCGGACTTTCCCGGACAGGGCTTCCTTCCCCTTTCCTCACTCTCCCGCCTTTTTTCCCCCCCCCCACGTCAGGTCATCGTGGAAAAAGCCCCCAAGGCCCGAATAGGGGACCTGGATAAGAAGAAGTACCTGGTGCCCTCCGACCTCACAGGTGAGAGGAGACCCGGACAGGTGGATGGGGGGGGGGGAGGAGAGGCTCATTGGGGGGGGAGGGGGGGCGAGCTTGTTCAAGGGGATTTGCCCCCAGGCCATGGGAGACCTTCCCCCCCTTTTAAGGGTCCCTCTCCCCCCACTCCGTTTTGTGGCGCTCCCTCCTGTGTGACTTGGCTCTCCTCTTGGTGCCCTTTCCCCCAGTGGGCCAGTTTTACTTCCTCATCCGGAAAAGAATCCACCTGCGGGCCGAGGACGCCCTTTTCTTCTTCGTCAACAACGTCATCCCCCCCACCAGTGCCACCATGGGGCAGCTCTACCAAGTGAGTCTTCTCTCCCCCCCACTTTCACCAACCGCCTTTTCTAGAGAAAGAGAGAGGAGGAGAAAGGAGAGGTAGACAGAGAAAGAGGAGGAAAGGGAGAGAAAGAGGAGATGGAGAGAGGAGAAAAAGGAGAAAGAGGACAGGAGAAGGAGAGAGGAGGAAAAGGAGGGAAGATTTAGCCTCAAATAGTTGGTCAACCTCAGTAAACAACACATTGGCAAAAGATAAAAGGGAAAAAAAACATGGAGAAAATGAAGGCTTGAGAGAAACCCCAACCTCTTAGCCAGGTTGAGTTCCCATCCACCCTCAATCTTCCTGCTAAAAATCTATTCTGATTTATACTTTATTTATTTGGCCTGGGAGATATGCAAGGAGTTTGTCACCTGTACACAAGCCAGTGTCCTTTCCAAACAGCAGAATTGTATAACAAGGAAAACTCGGCATACTTCCAAAACTGCTTATTATCTCTTTTATTCATTATTAAACATGAAACTCAGTCAACATTTAAAAATGTATCACAAAGTAATTGATAAGGGTTGCTGCCAGCATCCCAGGTATCGACCAAGCACTTTCAAAATGGCAGAATAATACTACAAGTAAAAAGGAAAACTCGTTGCACTTCCAAAACTAATTACTATTTAACATTAGGAATAATAACACAAGCGTGCAGCCAAATAAAAAGAAAGCAGCAAAAACCTATAAAAGGGGTAAATAGTAACCCTTATTGTGATAGTTTACGGTTTCCTGCTATTTTTGACTAGGTTGCGTCAGTTTCCCAATAAAGTAAAACCCAACTCTGGGTGGGAAAAAGGTTGATGGGAGCTGTAGTCTTTGGGACTGAGAGAGTAGGTCAGCAGGTGTATTTGTTGAGCGGGTTGGGTTTCTGGGGAAGGGGCTTCAGACCACCTCTCAACCCTGCTAGTCACACAGGTGATTTATTTGGGGGTGGAGGGAGTGCCTTTGACTTCCTCAAGATAAGGCCGTGTGTAAATTTTACAAATCTTATTATGGTTAGTTGGGTGGCTTGATGCTTTGATCTAACAGCATCTCCCCTCCCCATTTCAGGAACACCACGAGGAGGATTTCTTCCTTTATATCGCCTACAGCGACGAGAGCGTTTATGGCACCATGTAAGACCCTGAAGTCCACTGGCTGCCGCCGAGGGCACGCGTCTTCACCAAGGGACCTGCACTTTCTGTTGTTACTTGTTAATTTTGTTTAAAAAGGTTGTGTTTTTCTTTTTCTTTTTTTTTGCTTCAGGAAAATGGGGGGGGGGTTCTTTCTCTCTTTCCCCCCCCCCACTCCCCACCCTTTAATTTCTGGCTGTGAATCTTTAACTCTCTTCCTCTTTTAACTCCTTCCCTCCTTTCGGTTTTCTTTTTGAGGTTGGTTGTGGCTAAAATTAAAATACCTCCTCCCTTGCATCGTCCCCTATGTGCTTGATTGCTTTCTTTTCTCTCCTTTTCTTTCTTTCTTTTTTTCCTCTGTTGAAAAAGGTCATCTGGAATTTCTCTCCAAAAGCAACAAGGGAAACAAACCCCCCTCTCTCTGTTTTCGGTTTTCTTTTCTTTTATTTTTTTCCTTCACCACGCACCCCAAGTTTTGCTTTTTTTGTCCGGGAGGCGTGTTCGCCTGGCAAGACTTCTGTAAACCAGTGTTTTCGGGGATGGGAAACAAACGCAAATTAAAACAAAACCAAAAAAAAAGTTATATAAAAGAGAACGTGTCAGACTCTGGAGAATTATTTTATTGTCGATGTGTTTGGTTTTTTTTAAAATATGGCGACCGACATTGCAAAAAAATCTGGGACAGCTGAGTTGAATAAGGAAGGGGGAAAGGGATGGGAAAGAATGTCCGGTCCAGCGTTTTCTCAACACATTGGAATAAGATTACTTTCTTGTCCTTGCAACTCCTACAACGAAATCAAACACCATCTTCAGGGCTTATCATGACCATGACCATGAAAATAATGACAACCACACATCCTTCACCAACACTGCAGAGTTCAGAAGAGAGCTCCTGCCCTTGGATAGAAGCTGTTTTTCAGCCCATTTGTCCTTGTTTTCATTCTCCTGCACCATCTGCCAGATAGCAATAGCTCAAAACAAAGGTGCCCGGGATAAGATAAATCTTTGAGAACGTCTTGAACTTTCTTAAGGCAGCTGGGGCGATAAAGCTCTTCCAAGGAGGGGAGAGGGCAACCCATGGTCGGAATTCCCCACCCCACATTCTGTTCCAGCCCTAGAAGGGGATTTGATGGTGCTGAGTCAAGCCTGAAGAACCTTCCAGAAGAGCGGCGGCTTTTAGTAAAAGGGAGAAGTGGGAGTTCAATGCAAACAGGTGTCCTCCCAAGCTGTGATCTCTAGCAGATGGAGAAAGCCAATTAGCAGAGGAGAGTCACCTTGGCAGGTGGGGGCTTTTAAGCCAGTGCCTCAAGGCTACATGGGTTTGATTGGCAGGTGAAGGGTACCCCCACTCCCAGGACTTGCATTGGGCCGCTCAAAGAGGCAACTTGTGGCCTTCCAACTCTCCCTGGCCTGCTTACTCTCTTGTGATCTCAGTACTCTAGGAAGCTATGATGGGGTTGGGGGGGAACAGGCAGGTTTTAATGGGGAATTCTAGGAGTTGGCAGTCCCACAAGTCTTGGAAGGTGCCAAGTCTGAGACCCTCCCCCCGCTCCCCGGGACAAGGAACCCGAAATTGCCTCTCTTAGCAAGTTTGATCCGCTCCCACCCCCCTTCTGATCTTTTGTACCATCCTAGTCTGGCTCTTGTGACCATTCTCTCTAACAAACCATCATTTGAGACTTTCAAGAAGAGATTGAACTCCCATCTGTCAGAAATGGTGTAGGGTCTCCTGCTTTGGGCCAGGTGGGTTGGGCTGGATGACCTCCAAGGACCCTTCCAACACCACTGTTTATTATTCTGTTATTCAGAAATTGTGGGAGCTTCATCCCTAAGAAGCTTTTCAAAAAGAGGCCAGCCTGCCATCTGTCAGAAAGGGTGTAGGCCTCCTGCTTTGGCAGGGGCGGTTGGGCTAGATGACCTCCAGGGTCCCTTCCAACTCTGATGAACTGTTATCTGTCAAAAAGCCGCGGGGGAGGGTTTCTCCCCTGTCTCGCCTGGCTCCTCGCCTTGGGGACTACAGACCCCGCGATCCACTCTCACCCGCGCGCCTTTCCCCCCCACCCCGCTTCCCACCCCCACGCCCGCGCCTTCCCCACGGGCCGAAAAGGCCGAGACCACATTACCCTGTCCTGCCTCGCGGGAGGAGGAGGGGGGAGGAGGGAGGAGAATGGTCGGGTTTGTTATTTTTTTCTTTTTAACGAAACCGCGCAAGCGCGGCGCGCGTGGCCCGCCGGGACCTGTAGTGCCGGCGGGACCCCCGTTGCGACTGGCGAGACTCCACCTCCCGAGGTGCACCGCGGCGAGGCATAAGCGGAGGGGAGGGGCGACCGCTACGAGTTTGCGGGAGGGAGGGAGGGAGGAGGAGGAGGAGGAGGGCGGCGGCGGCGGCGGCAGCAGCACCACCACCAGCAGCAGCAGAAGCAGCAGCAGCAGCAGCACCGGGCGAGGCGGCGGGAGCAGCGGCGGCGGCGGCGGCGGCTGGGCGAGTCCCCGGGGCCGGCCATGGCGGAGCCGAGCCCCGGAAGGTAGGGGAAAAGCCAGCCAGTTTGCGGGTGGGTCTGGAAACGAACGGGGTGGGGGGCTGCTTCGGGGCGCGGGGAAGACCCCCCAATCTGGTACGGGGTCCCCAGAGGGACGGGGGCGGCTGAGGAGGAAGCCGAGTCGGGGGAAAGTTGGGGAGCGGGGAGAGGTCGGAGAAGCTGCTGCTCCCCCGGGTTGGGGGTTGGGGGCGCTTTCTGGAGCGCCCTAAGGAAAGCCCCTCCCCTCTTAAACCTATGGGGGGTTTGGGGGTCTCTTCCAGCCTCCCCTCACACACGCGCCGGTGGAAGGGGAGGGGAAAGTTGCGGAGGGGGAGAAGCCGCTTCTCACCGGGTTGGGGGCGCTTTCTACAGCGCCTTAAGGAAAGCCCCTCCCCTCTTTAAACCTATAGGGGGCTTGGGGGTCTCCTTCCAGCCTCCCCCTCACACACACGCCGGTGGAAGGGGAGGGGAAAGTTGCGGAGGGGGAGAAGCCGCTTCTCACCGGGTTGGGGGAGCTTTCTGGACCGCTCTAAGGAAAGCCCCCTCCCTCTTTAAATCTTTGGGGGGGCTGAGGAGGGGTCTCCCACCAGCCTTCCCTTCCCCACGCGGGTGGAATGGAGGGGAAGTTGTGGGGGGAGGAGAAGCCGCTTCTCGCCGGGTTGGGGGGCGCTTTCTGAGCCCCCTCCCCTCTTTAAACCTGTGTGGAGGGCTTTGGGGGTGGGGTGGGTCTCCTGCCAGCCCCCTCCCCCGGACGGGCGAAAGGCTGAGGAAAGGGGTGGGTGGGGGGGGAAACGAGGAGTCAGGAGCCCCTCCCCGCAATGCTAGGAGTAGGTGGGTGGTCGGAGGGGGGGGGCTTCTCCTTGGAGTGCATGTGGTTTTTGGAGGGGGTCTCTTCTTCTCCCTCCGCTTTGTGCGGCGCTTTCTTTCTCTTCCCCCCGTTCCGTCCGTCCTCGGGGTGGGCTGCAATGGGAGGGGGCAGTCGAGAAGAGGCTTCTCCTTCCAACCTCACCCCCTTCTCAATATAACCCCCTCCTCTTTTTTTGTTCCGTCTCACCCCTCTCCGTTTTTTTCCCCCTCCAGATCCCCTTCGAGCCCCAAAGCCGAGACGCAGGTAAAGAGGAGAGAAACGTGTGGAGGGAGGGGG
The DNA here is from genome assembly GCF_049901715.1 of Pseudonaja textilis. Taxonomy (NCBI): domain Eukaryota; kingdom Metazoa; phylum Chordata; class Lepidosauria; order Squamata; family Elapidae; genus Pseudonaja; species Pseudonaja textilis. The sequence goes on along the minus strand of NC_142008.1, from coordinate 125,588,536 downwards.
GCGGGAAGAAGGGGGAAAGAAAGTTTTTGGGTGGGGAGGGGGCTCCCTTCCTGGGGTGGAGGGGAGGGAGGGGGCTCCTCTTGCTCTCAGGGTGTTGTTGGAAGGGGGGCCTTTTCCTCCCTCCCTTCTCTCCCCCCCACCACCTTCCAACTTTCAACATCGCAGCATGTGCTCCGGATGGAAGCAACACCCCCCTCTCTCTCTCTCTCTAGCCACCCTACCCGCCTATTTTTTTGTGTGGGGGGGTGGATGGAAGGAGCACATGGAGAAAGAAAAAAAAGGGGCTTTCCAAGCCGTGCATGCATGCCCCCCTCGCTCCCTACTTTGGAGACTCCCACCTCTTTGAAACAGACCAAAGCAGGCAGGAGAGGGAGGAATGGAGGAGGGGTCCTTTTGCAAGCAAGTCCTCGTTTAACGTCCTTTCCTTGGAAACCCCTCCCTTCCCCCCCACAAAAAAATTCCTTTTCCTTACCAGCCTCCGGAAAAGCGGCAGCGCACCATCGAAGACTTCAACAAATTTTGCAGCTTCGTCCTGAGTTATGCCGGGTACATCCCCTCCAAAGAGGTGAGCGATTGGGGGGGGGCGGGGGGGAGTGTAGTTTCTTATTTTGGGGAGGGAGGAGGGGGTTTGGAAAGAAATCGCCCCTTCCTCTAAATCACATGTGCATGCGATTGGAAGTCTGCATGCATGGCAGAGCAAGCGAGCAAGCAATGCTTCCTAGCTGGGTTAAATAGATATCATCCCTCCCCCCCCCCCCACACCAAGGCACGGGAAGGAGGAGGGTGGGGGGTCTTCTTGGGGTGCTCCTGAGCCGCCCCGTTTTTGCATTGGAAGCCCCTCTGCCCCAGGGAAGGGCTCTCTCCCTTCTCTCCTCCTTTCCCATGCTGCTTTTTGGGAAGGCTTCCCCAGCAGGAACTGCAACTCCCAGCCTCCTCGGAAGCCATTTCAAGGCCGACGCGGCCAGGCGGTGCATGCTGGGAGATGTAGGCAGTCTCTGCCGCCGCCGCCGCCTCCACCACCCTTTGCCCAAAAGCCAGCCTGGGTAGGCTTGGGCAGGGCTTTGAAAGCGCCCAGTTGCATCTTGGGAAGGGTAGTTCTTGGCCACCAACCCTCTGGGAGAGTGGTGCATCTTGGGAAGGGTAGTTCTTGCCCCCCTGCAGCTGAGCTGGGCATTACAACTGGTGTGGAAGCTGTATTGGGATTATTGGCCGTTTGCTTGCCCCCTGCCCCCCCCACAACAACAACCTTAGATGTTGCTAAGCCGGCTTGTTTCCCAGAACATAGCTTAAACCTTCTGCGTCTTTCGTGAAGCAGGTTGCAAATCCTTGGTTACCTCTACTGGTTGTTTTAATCCCAGTTAAATATTAGACAGTTAAATGCTCACAGGGGCTGCCAATAAACTTTAGATACATTGGGAATTTTATTTTTTTGTTAAGCCGTGGTTTGTGGGCTGCTGGCTTCAAAATCACGGTTATCCAGATGTTATCAAAATTTACTGGAAATTGAGGAGGAAAGTTTATTCCAGGTGTTTCCAAACGTGACCCCTTTAAGACGGGTGGACTTCAACTCCCAGAATTCCCCAATCAACCATCCCTGTTCTTTTTTCCCTCCTCCTTCCTAGAGTGGAGAGATTGAAGAGGAAGGGATGACAAGAGAGTAAGCAGGCATAGAGAATTGAAGTCTAGCTAAGCTGGCTGGGGAATTCTGGGAGCTGGAGTCCACAAGTCTTAAATCAGGAGTCTCTAACCTTGGCCCCTTTAAGCCTGGTGGACTTCAACTCCCAGAATCCCCCCATTCAACCATCCCTGTTGTTCTTTTTTTCCCTCCTCCTCCTTCCTAGAGCGGAGAGATTGCAGAGGAAGGGATGACAAGGAGAGGAAGCAGGCAGAGAGAGTTGAAGTCTAGCTAAGCTGGCTGGGGAATTCTGGGAGTTGAAGTCCACAGGTATTAAAGGGGCCACTGCTTTATTACAACTCACTACTGGACCCGGCTATGAAACCATACGAGGATTTTAAAAGGGAAGCAAAAATTAGTCCCGATGAATAACGTAGGAGATTTTTCCTTTACAAAGCTTGCCGCTTCTGCGTCCCGTTTTTAGAAGTCCTAATTGCAGTTCACCTTGGCGAAATGAAATAACTGGTGGAATTGCAGGGCGACAACAGTCGCGATGCAAGAGAAACGAAAGGGAAGCCCAACAGAATTTTGGGGGGTTTCCCAGAGACATTACACTGGAAGGGGCCACGGGGGAAAGTGGAAGAGTTGTCGAGGGGGGGGGCCAAACCATTGTACGCACTCATAGAATGTAAATTGGGGGGGGGGGGAAACAGCTCAAAATAAAATCAATGCCTGAAGGGGCTGTATTTTTTTGTTTAAATGTTTTTTACAAATGTTCTATTGTACTTTACTAATTTATCTGATGTGCTTTATCTATAAATCGTAAGGCATAGGGCGCATGGCTAAAAGGAGCATGTAATATTAATGGCATGTATATGGTGTATTTTGCAAATGGGGAGGAACTGATATATGTGGGTTGCAGGTTGAGTTTTGAAATAACGTTGCTTCTCGAGATCCTATGTATTAATATCTTAACAACCCCATAATCCCTTGTGGGTCGGAATCTGGGCAACTGAATGGAGCTAGCATAGTGTTTACTGGCTGGATGCCCTTCCTATCACCAGGGTGGAGTTATATTTGGCAGATATATCCTCATCGTGCCCAGAGAGAGAAATATCAGCCTCTACCTGGGATCGAACTCGCAGCCTCCTGATTGTGAGGTGAGAGCTCCACCTCTAGGCCACTGTACCACTCCGGTTTTATGTCTTAATATCTAGGCCATTTATCTGATTAAGCGCAGCGTTTGTTCATTGGGAGGGGGGAAAATCTGCTTTTTCTCCCCGTTGTCCTCAACTTAGGACCCCAAATTGAGCTCAAGATTTCTGCAGTTGTTCAGGGAGCGTTGACCCCATTTTACAACCAAGTTGCAGCAATTGTTAAGTTAGCGGCGTGGCTGTAAAGAGACGCAAAAGGGGATCACGTGTCCCTGGGATGTTGCAACCGTCATAAATAGGAGTCGGTTGCCAAATGCTTAAATTTTGAACCTGTGACGATGGGGATACTGTATCGGTCGTAAGTGTGTGAAAACTGGTCCTAAGTCCCTTTTTTTCAGCGTGTTGTACCTTCAGTCGCTAAAGGAACTGTTGTAAGTCGAGGTGTCATGCCCTTGTCAGAATCAGACTGGGAAGCAGCTGATGGGGTGGGGGCTCCGTCGGAGGAAACTGGGGAAGGGCACAGTTTGGCTGGGCAGAGCAGTGGAGAGGTAGAACAAGGGAAAGGGGGCTCAGAGGAAGACCCAGGCCCACCCTCTCTTCATCCTAAGGCATGCAGGAAGGAACGGAGAAGGGAGCAGCGTGGGTTGGGTGTCTTACGGGGGAGGGAAGGGCCCTGATTCCCTTCATTACCTACAGCTGGGAAACACCATGTATAAAAGAGGGAAGCTGTGCACAGCAAGCAAATGTGACTTTATCTTGTCTCGTGGTGGCTTATCTGTGTTCCTGGCGTCTTCCCAACTGTGCTTTCAAGACTGAATGTCCTTCTGCCCTGTCAAACTAATTACTTCAATTTGGTTTGTTTGGACTTTAAGTTACAGTTTGTGTTGACCATGTTTTGGACTGAATTTTCTGCAGTCAAAAGGCTGTTCCTGGGGGAGTTTTTCTCCAGCCAAAAGGTAATCTGGACATTGGAGGCAAAGTTGGAAGAGACTCCTACTGATTATGTGACTGGATTGCCTTTGTGCCACGCCCCTCTGGGTCATCACATGACTGCCTGTCCTGCCATCAAAACCTGCTCCTATTTGTGTTGGGACAAGACCTTCTCTTTCCCAGAATCTGGACTCGTGCGTTAATCCGAGGTGGGATAAGGGCTAATCTTGCCTTTTGTCTTCCCGGCAGGAGAATGACTGGACACCGTCCAGCTCCAACTCGCCGCTGCGTCCGGAGAGCGTAGTGGATAGCGATGGCTGGGAATCCACGCAGTCGGACCTGCACACCATCGAGACCTTCGTCAAGAAGGCCAAGTCGTCGAAGAAGAAAGCCGCCTTCCGGCGCTTGAAATCCGACAGCTCCTTGCTGGAGAAGATGAAGTTGAAGGACTCCCTTTTCGACCTGGACCCGGTGGGGAAGCAGCCGCCTCCGCTCGCCGGGCCCAAAGTCCCCGCCGATCGGAAGAAGGACAAGCGGAACCGGAAGGCTGCCTTGGAAGCTGGGGCTGCCATGCGCAACCGGAGCGAGGCGCTGGGCGAGAAGCGCTCACGCATCAAAAAGAGCAAGAAGCGGAAGTTGAAACGGCCGGAGCGCAGCGAGAAGCCGAAATACAAAACCTCCGTGAGCGAGACAGACTCGGAGGAGGAGGAGGAGGAAGAAGACGAGGAGGAAGAGGAAGAGGAGGAGGACGGAGCGGTTCCTCTGCGGCCGGGTGGGGAGGAGGAGGAGGGGGGGGCGGCCACGGCACTGGTCTCGGCCCAGGCGCCGCCGGAGCTGCTGGCAACCGATTTCCCCATTAAGCTGGAGGACACGGAAGGGAAGGAGGGTATCAGCCCGGAGACCAGCCAGGATGGGGAAGGAAGCTCCAGCGAAGGCGAGATGAGGGTCATGGATGAGGACATCATGGTGGAATCAGGTGAGATCACACACACACACATACAGAGACACACACAGACACACACACTGCCTCTCGGGAGGGTTCGGATTCGCCTGTCAGGGATTCTCCTTTCCGTGTCGTCCTCTTTCTTACGTTGGCGGAACGATCATTTTTGAGTTTAGTTCTTTTTTTAGAGACCGGGTTAGAAACTGGGAGAGCGGGAGTTCTAGTCCTGCCTTAGCAATGAAAGCTAGCTGGGTGACTTTTGGGCCAATGAGCAGTTAATGACAGTTGATTTCTAATCCCGCTTTTAACGCACGAAAGCAAGGTGAGTGACTTTGGCCCAGTCACCAGGAGATGGGGAGTTCTAGTCCTGCTTTAGGTATGGCAGCCAACTTGGTGACTTTGGGCCAATCACCTGGAGATGGTGAGTTCTAGTCCCACCGTAGGCGTGAAAGCCAGCTGGGGGACTTTTAGCCGATCACCAAGAGATTGGGAGTTCTAGTCCTGCTTTAGGTATGAAAGCCAACTTGGTGACTTTGGGCCAATCACCAGGAGACGGTGAGTTCTAGTCCTGCCTAAGGTATGAAAACCAACTGAACGACTGGCTCAGTCACTAGGAGATGGGGAGTTCTAGTCCCACCTTAGGCATGAAAACCAGCTGGGTAACTTTAGCCCAATCACCAGGAGACGGGGAGTTCTAGTCCCGCTTTGGTCACGAAAGCCAATCCTTCTCCCTCTCTCCGACTAACCCACCTTACAGGGTTGTTGTGGTGGAGAAAATAGGAGGGAGGAAGAAGGCTTAAATATATTTGCGACTTAAATCATTCACATAAAGGAATAAAGGCAGGATAACACACACACACACACACACACACACACACACACACACACACAGCCCGCAAGCAGGAGACCCTACTACACCATTTCTGTCAGATGGGCAGTCCAGTCTCTTCTTGAAAGCCTCCAGGGATGAAGCTCCCACAACCTCAGCAATAAGATCCATCATTAATAGATTAACAGAGTTGGAAGGAACCTTGGAGGTCATCTAGTCCAACCCCCCCCCTACCCAAGCAGAGACCCTACACCATATTTCTGACAAATGGCTGTCCAGTTTCTTTTTCTTGAAACAGCTTCCACGTATCTGTTTTGAAACTTGGAGAGACTCTTAAAACTTAAGGACCAAAAGCCATTAAGTCGACCTGTTGAATTTTCAGGACTGCAGGCCGTCCTCATCCTTATGCAAGTCTAATCATTAGGGGAATTTTGCCCTGTTTTACGACCTACCTTGCCACGGTCGTTCAGCGAATGGCCACAGTTGTTAAATCACCGACACTGTTTTTAAGTGAATCTGACTTTGCTTGTCAGAAGGTCGCAAAAGGGAAATCATTACTGCAACAGCCATAAGTACATGCCAGTTGCCAAGCCTCTCAATTTTGATCACGTGACTCTGATTATCTGTTATCTGAGGTCTTCTTCACCATTCACCAACCCCTTCACCATTTCTTAAATGAATTTTTATTTTATTTTATATTTACAATAATTCCATCTTTCATTTCAAACCATGTGTGGACTGGGTGCCTATGTCTTGTGTTAACCATTATAATTCTTTTCTTACCAATATAGCAATCCATTTTCTTATATAACTTATTTAATATATCTATTTTTTAAAAAACAATCTTAACTTATTTCTCTATATATTCATCTACTCCGTTTTAATTTGCTTTACTTCCCAACCATTGATAAAAATGAGTCTAATACCATACATAATATTCCATTTCTCGTTTTTCTTTAGTTACCAAGGTTAACCTATTCCCCTCTGTGTCAGGTTTCCAAGCGAGGACATCCATTTCGAAAAGAAAAGAGCAACGTTCCATCTTCCAAAACAAATTTCTTTTATTTAGGAAGCAAAAGTCACATTCCCCCATAGAAGCAAACCAACGTTGCCTGATGTTATCCATCTTTACCTCCAAGTCTCAGAAGGGTCAGATTTCATTCCCACGGGAACGAGAACCTCCTAGCCTAAACAACTGTCTCTATCTCCACTCCTCCCACCTAAGGAATGTGGCAAGGCCAAAACTTCCCCCACCATAACCACCAAAGAGAAAGAAAATGAATATATAAGACTAAATAAAATAGCTATGCAGAGGTCAATTGCAGGCTTGACATTCTGCACATTCAAATGTTTTCTCAGTTACTTTTCCCTCTATCGGTGTCTTGTCACTTTTCCAATTCTGAGCAAATAACAATTCCTTGAAATACCATTTTCATACAAACAGCAGTCTAGTCCCTGAGCGCAGTCTGCCTAGGCAGATAACACATTTTCTGAAATGTCTCAGTGCTTCATAGAATAGAATAGAAATAGGAATAGAATAGAAATAAGGAGAAGGGAAGAGAATAATGGACTGAAAGAATGGAATAGAATAAAAATAAGAATGAAATAGAATAGAAATAAGGGTAGAAAGTAATAGAAGAGAAGAGAAATAAGAATAGAATGGAAATTAGAATAGAAAAAAGAATAGAATAGAATTCTTTATTGGACAAGTGTGATTGTACACACAAGGAATTTGTCTTTGGTGCAAATACTCTATGCATAAAAGATACATTCAAGAGTCCCGAATCACAGGTACAGCACTTAATAATAGTCTTAGAGGGTACAATAAGCAGTCAAATCATACCAGGAAACAGTCAATATAAATTGTAAGGACACAAGCGACAAAGTTACAGTCATACAGTCCCAAGTGGGAGAAGATGGGTGAAAGGAAGGATGGGAGGATTAATAGTAATTGTAGTGCAGACTTAGTCAATAGTTGAACAGTGTTGAGGGAATTATTTGTTTAGCAGAGAGATAGCATTTTGGGTGGGGGGAATTGACCTTGTGCCTAGTTGTTCTGGTGTGCAATGCTCTGTAGCATCCTTTTAAGGGCAGGAGTTGAAACAGTTTATGTCCAGGATGCGAGGGTCTGTAGATATTTTCACAGCCCTCTTTTGGACTCGTGCAGCATACGGGTCCTCCATGGAAGGCAGGTTAGTAGCCATTGTTTTTTCTGGCGTCCGTATCTGTCCCGTTGGGTTGCAGAACCGAACCAGACAGCGATAGAGGTGCAGATGACAGACTCAATCCTTCCTCTGTAATTCTTTTGGGGGTGGAGGTGGGAGGCTGCCTTTCTCAACGCCCCCTTTTTTTGCTTCTTTTCCAGGCGACGACTCGTGGGACCTCATCACCTGCTACTGCCAGAAGCCCTTCGCTGGGCGGCCCATGATCGAATGCAACCAGTGCGGCACCTGGATCCACCTCTCCTGCGCCAAGATCAAGAAGACCAATGTCCCTGACATTTTCTTTTGCCAGAAATGCAAAGAAAGCTCGCGGAAGCAGGCGCCGCCGGCCCCTCAGCCCCCCATGGCACTCAGCGCGACGGCCCCGCCAGGGTCGCGGGCAGGCGGAGGGGAACCCTAGCACAGGAGTTGGGGTGGGGGTGGCCTGTGGCTCTCGGGCTTTCTGTCCCTGTAGAGGGAGGGGAAAATAAAAACCAGACTCTGGACAGGGAGCATAGAGAGAAAGGGGAGGATGCCGTGGTTGGGAATACCGGGGGCCCGAAAACGTGGTGGCAGGCCAGCGGAAGTGGCAACGGTAACGACTCCGGCGCTCGGTCGATCCTGGCTAGGCTGCAGCGGACCCCTCCTTGGCCTTAAACCCCACCCCACCCCAGCCCTCTCTCCTGCTCGGGGGTGAGGGCTCGTTCGGGCGTTCAGCCGATCGGGAAGGTCCTGTGTCCACTCTTGGGGCCTCCGGCCATAGCGGGGAGGTATTAACACAGAGTCTTTCGGTTCCCTTTTGAATTCTCTTCTTCCTCTTGTCCTGCTCCACCACCACCCACCACCACCACCTTCTTCTTCTTTGTAAATAGAAGACAAAAAAAGAGTTTTCGTTTTTTTTTGTTTTTCCTTTCCTTTTCCTGGTTTCTTTCCACACACATACACACCCCCTGGGCTCAGTTGGTTTCACTGGTGGGAAGGTTTTAAAGCACCCCCAGGTTGCGGTCCTGAATAATTTTTTCTTGCGGACTCTGTTTGAAACCTCCGTTGATATTTTGTTTTTTTGTCCCCGGCGGGGATCTGAGAAGGCCAAAGGGGCAACCCCGAGCTTTCTTTGGTTGCGCCCTCAAGAGGAGCGCAACTTGACTTTGTTCCTGTCCCCCCACCCCACTTCATAGGGAGGGGGGCAGTGGCCCCTTTTGAGACCGGTGGACTCCAACTCCCAGAATTCCCCAAGGCGACTTCGCTAAGATTTCAACTCCGCCTGCAATCTCTCCGCCAAGCAGGCCAGCGGGAATGGGGAATTCTGGGAGTCGAAGTCCACAGGACTTAAAAGGGGCCCCCCTCCACTTGGGAGACCACCAGCCCTGGTTCAAACCAATGGAGAGGAGGAGGGGGGGATTTCTTTGATCCCTCTCCCCCACCTACATCTCATGTTGACCGGACCTTCTGAGGGTGGGCAGGAGCGAGATAGGCGACTGGCCAGTTTTTTGTGGGGGGTGGAAGGAGAAGTTGGGCCAGGCCATTCTTCCCTCCCCCCTTTTTTTGTTAAAATATTTTCAGAGGTGTACATGGCAGAGTTTTCGACTGTAAATAAAGAGACGTAGACCCCTTTGCAAGTTTCTACAGCGGCCTCGGCTCTTCCTTGATGTTATATTTTATTTGGGGGTTGGAGGGGGAGAATAAGCAGGTAGACTGCCCTTCCGCGGGAGGCTTACTTCCGGCCGCGCAAGCGCCCTCGTGAGGCGTGACGCCCGCTTGACGATGCAGGTGCTCACTTCCGGTGGCGTCTCCCGCCCACCACTAGCTTGGCCATGTGACCCTGCACGAGCGAGAGGGCGGTTGGACGGCCATCGGGGCGTGGTCTTGCGTGAGGGCGGTGAGGGGATTCTGGAAAGGGGCAATAGAGTGGCGCGTGTGACGCATGCGCAGTAAAGAAATAGCCGGTGTATTTCATGTGCGCCGGAGGTAGGGCAAACGGGTGCCTTAAGCAGGAAGCGAGTATCTGACGCATGCGCACTGAGAGGTTGCTGTAGGGCGACACTCCGGGGCGGAGTGTTGCCTGAGCGCATATGCGCAGGAGGGCGAGACGGAGAGGAGGGCGGAGTCGTGTAATTGACGCAGAGTGAGGGCAGTAGGACGACTCTCTGGGGCGGAGTGTTGCTCAGACGCATGCGCGCTGCAAAGGAGGGAAAGGCGAAAGCGGCACGCCTATGAAGCATGCGCACTAGAGAGGGTGGGGAAAGAGCGAGGGCGGCAGGATTCCCGGGAGGCGGGGTTCCGAACGTGACGCACACGCACTACAAAGCGCTCCTCTCGGCGGCGAATACAACGCATGCGCTCCGAAGAGAGGGCGGCGGCCCGCCGCTCCGTTGGGCGGAGTCGCGCGCGGTGACGCATGCGCGCCGGGAGGGAGCGAAAGCGTTCTCGTGCGCTGCTGCGGGTGGGGGAGGAGGAGGAGGGCGTGGCTGCCGGGTGACGTCGTGACGCACGGGAGGGAGGAGGGAGGGAGGCGGGCTGCCGCCGTTTCTCCGCCGCCGCCGCCGCCGCCGCCGCCGCCGCGCGACCCGAGAGGCTCCCCCACCTCCCCGCGGGCCTCCCCCCCCGACCTCCGGGGTCGCCATGGCGACGGCGGGTGGCCCCCCAGCGGGCGAGACGAAGGTGATCTACCACCTGGACGAGGAGGAGACGCCCTACATCTGGTCAAGATCGCCGTGCCGGCCGAGCGCCTCACCCTCGGCCACGTCAAGGCGACCCTAGCCCGGCCTGGCGCCAAGTACTTCTTCAAGAGCATGGACCAGGACTTCGGGTAGGCCCTGCTCCTCCCTGCTTCCGCCCCTCCCCTCTGGCCCGTCTTTGGACCTCGAGGGGGGCCCTCGTGAGAAGGAGACCCTCGTTTCTGCCTCTTTTCTCTCGAGTTGGGGTTTCGTGGCCGCCCCTAAGAGCTGTGGGGGTTGTACATCCTCCCTGCCAAAAGCGTGGGGGAGGGCAAGAGACTCGAGAACCCTCCCCACCCCATGGGCCTGTCTCACCAGACCTCGAGGGATCCTGCCTCGTGGGAAGGAGGAGGTTCTGCTTCCTCCCCGCTGTGGGGGGAGGGCACATCTCTGAGTATGGGGGCGTGACCTTCCGCCCCTCAAGGAGAGAAGTGGGGGGACATGAGAACCAGAGCCCCCTTTCCTGAGAAAGGGGGGGTTCTGGGGGGGTCGTGGGGCTGCTGAGAGGTGACGGGGAGGGAGGAAAGGCATCTACCCTCCCCAAGGAGACCACAGCAGGGTTAAGAGCCGCCTGCTCTGGGCCCGTCTTCTGACCTCGAAGGAACCCTCATGGGTCAGAGGGAGGGTGAGATCTTCTTTTATGCCTCTCTAGAAACGGGGGTCATGGGAAGCTTGGGGGGGCTGTGGAGAAACCCCCCCCTCCCCAGAACATCAGGCTGGTGAGAGCCGCCCACGAAGCCCGTCTCCTGGACCTCGAGGGGTCCCAGCAGCATCCTTTTCCATCCCCCCCACCCAAATCCTTTCTTTCTTGGCAGGGTGGTGAAGGAAGAGATCACCGAGGACAGCGCCCTCCTGCCCTGCTTCAACGGAAGAGTCTGCTCCTGGGTACGCCAGACCTTGGCCTCCCGCCGGGATGAGGGTCTCGGGGGTATTCATGGCGTGAGCCTTCTGGGCCCCTCAAAGTCTTATCTATTCTGAGCAGACTTAAATGGCTCCCCAGCCTGATCCAGCAGGAGGGAAGGAGGGGACGGGCCAGAGGAAACCTTCACCCCCCCACCTCTCTCTCTCTCTCTCTCTCTCTCTCTCTCTCTCTCCCCTCCCCTTTCCCCCACCCAGCTGGTGTCTTCGGAGGTCCCCCCACCTGAGCCGCCACCGCCCCCTCCTCCCGCTCCCGGCGAGGTCCGTCCGGAGCCTGCTCCCGCACCACCTCCTCTTCCTCCATTGCCCGTAGAAAGGACCAGCGGCATCGGCGACTCCCGCCCTCCTTCCTTCCAGTGAGTAGGAATGGCTGCTGTGCTTGTGTGTTTGTGTGTGTTTCCATGGTGGGGTTAAAAAACGGGACTAATCCAGCCTAGAACGGAGCGGGGTGGGGGGCGCCTAACAGGAGGAAAACTTGAGCTAACTTTTTTCAATAATACTTCAGTTTTTGTTGCTTTTATTTATTATTGTTAGATTTCTATCCTCCACGTATCACTTTATAAGGAACTCAAGGTACGGCAATCATACGCTGCTTAAAAAAAATAAAGGGAACGCAAAAATAAGACATCCTAGATCTGAATGAATGAAACATTCTTATTAAATACTTTGTTCATTACATAGTTGAATGTGCAGACAACAAAATCACAGAAAAAGTATCAATGGAAATCAAATGTAGCAACCCATGGAGGTCTGGATGTGGAGGTACACTCAAAATTAAAGTGGAAAAAAACACTACAGGCTGATCCAACTTTGATGTAATGTCCTTAAAGCAAGTCAAAATGAGGCTCAGTAGTATGTGTGGCCTCCACGTGCCTGTATGACCTCCCTACAACGCCTGGGTGTGCTCCTGATGAGGTGGCGGATGGTCTCCTGAGGGATCTCCTCCCACACCTGGACTAAAGCATCCCCCAACTCCTGGACAGTCTGTGGTGCAACGTGGCGCTGGTGGATGGAGCCAAACATGAAGTCCCAGATGTGCTCAATTGATTCAGGTCTGGGGAACCGGGCGGCCAGTCCAGAGCATCAATGCTTTCGCCTTGCAGGAATTGCTGACACACTCCAGCCACATGAGGTCTAGCACTGTCTTGCATTAGAAGGAACCCAGGGCCAAGCGCACCAGCATATGGTCTCACGAGGGGTCTGAGGATCTCATCTCGGTACCTAATGGCAGTCAGGCTACTCTCTGGCGAGCACATGGAGGGCTGTGCGGCCCCCTAAAGAAATGCCACCCCACACCATTACTGACCCACTGCCAAACCGGTCATGCTGGAGGATGTTGCAGGCAGCAGAACGGTCTCCACGGCGTCTCCAGGCCCTGTCACGCGTCTGTCACATGTGCTCAGCGTGAACCTGCTTTCATCTGTGAAGAGCACAGGGCGCCAGTGGCGAATTTGCCAGTCTTGCTGTTCTCTGGCAAATGCCAAACGTCCTGCACGGTGTTGGGCTGTAAGCACAACCCCCACCTGTGGACGTCGGGCCCTCGTACCACCATCATGGAGTCTGTTTCTGACTGTTTGAGCAGCCACATGCACATTTCTGGCCCGCTGGAGGTCATTTTGCAGGGCTCTGGCAGTGCTCCTCCTGCCCCTCCTTGCACAAAGGCGGAGGTGGCGGTCCGGATGCTGGGTTGTTGCCCCCCTACGGCCTCCTCCACGTCTCCTGATGTACTAGCCTGTCCCCTGGTAGCGCCTCCATGCTCTGGACACTACGCTGACAGACACAGCAAACCTTTTTGCCACAGCTCGCATTGATGTGCCACCCTGGATGAGCTGCACTACCTGAGCCACTTGTGTGGGTTGTAGACTCCGTCCCATGCTACCACTAGAGTGAAAGCACCGCCAGCATTCAGAAGTGACCAAACCATCAGCCAGAAAGCATAGGAACTGAGAAGTGCAGAACCGCTCCTTTATTGGGGATGTCTTGCTACCTGCCTCTGCTTTCCACCTGTTGTCTATTCCATTTGCACAACAGCTTCTGAAATTGATTGTCAATCAGTGTTGCTACCTAAGTGGACAGTTTGATTTCACAGAAGTGTGATTGACTCGGAGTTACATTGTGTTGTTTAAGTGTTCCCTTTATTTTTTTGAGCAGTGTATTTAATGCTGCTCCTTTTATTCCCCCCCCAAAAAAAAAAAAAATACACCAGCTGTTTTTCGGGGGAGCTAGAACTTCTGGTGATTGGCCCAAAGTCCCCCAGCTGAGTTTCATGCCTAAGGTGAGACTAGAACTGACCATCTCCCAGTTTCCACGCCAGCCCCTCACCCCTATACCCAACGGGTTTCCTCCACAGCCCAAACCTCTCGGGCAGCTGCGAAAACTTGGACCGTGAAACCGAGACGGAGTCCGTCGTGTCCCTGCGGAGAGAGCGGCCACGGCGCCGGGAGAGCATGGAGCACGGAGGTAAACGGCCTGTCTCCGAAAGCTTCCAGGCCCTTTCCTTAGCCGGGGAGGGCAGGCGGGGAGGCCCAGTCCCGGCAGGATGGATCGCTCTGACACCCTCCTCCCCTTTCCGCCTCAGGTGGGCACCGGATCAATGGGCAATCCCGGCTGGAGCGCCACCTGGCTGGCTACGAGAGCTCCTCCATGCTGCTCACCAGCGAGCTGGAGACCACCAGCCTCTGTGACTCGGATGACGACGATGCCATGAGCCGGTGAGCACCGGAAAGCAGGCAGGAACGGCTGGAAACGTTTGCAAATTCCTGATTTCCTGCCAAAACCTCTAGGCTCTGGAGTGGAGGAATGCATGGGAATCCAGGAAGCTTCATCCCCACGTTGTCTCTGTTGTCTTCCCACTGGGATTGGAGCCCATGTCGGCACTGTTCTGACCCAAGCTTCCTAGTCCATAATTATGCACACACTTCTTTTAAAAACAAGTCCTAGTTTATTGCAACGCTGGGAAATGCATTCATTCCCAGCCGGGAATGAATCTCAAATAGTCTCTCGAGATAAGCACCCACCTTTCTTTCCTGTGAAGTGCTGCCAATAATAGAACTGTCCAATGAACTAGGGGAAAAAAACAACAACCAAGCTTCAAAAATGAATCCGAACAGATCAAAGTACTTGCTTCCTGCAAAGGTTTCGTCACCTTGGCCTGACTTTTATCCCTTATGGGTGGGGCAATCACCTCCCAGCCTTACTCCCGAGTCGCCTCTTTTGTTTCAGCCGCTCTCGCCTTCTGACAACTCTTTGCACACGCGCCCTGGGAACAGGCTCCCCTGGGTCCTCTGCCTTGCTGCTGCCAGACTCCGAAGGCAGCCCCCCACTCCCACACGGTCCTGGCCCCATCTCTGTATCGGACGCAGGACCCTCGTCCGCGTCCTCTCCAGACTTCCGGACTGATCCCTGTTCTTCCCCACGGTCCGATTCCGCTGCCGTCTGCGTTGGCCGCTGGCAAACCACAACAGGCACAGGAGCCATGCCACGTGCCCCATCGGGCGGGGTATTCCGGCCGGTGGGCTCGAGGAGAAGGACGTTCTCTGCTGTTGCTCCTGCCCATTGGAACATCTTCCCCCCGCCCCTCCCCATGTGAGGTGGGCTGTACCCTGCTGACCTTCCACGAGAGCCTTCAGATTTCACATGGAGGGTGGTGGGAAATGCTTAAAACGTAGGACATCAGAGTTGGAAGGGACCTTGGAGGTCATCTAGCCCAGGGGTTGCCAACCTTTTGGACCTCAGGGACCACCAAACTCATCATTTTAAATCCCATGGACCAGAGACCCTGGGAAAATTCCCCACCCCGTTTTCCTACCGATCAATCATTCTTTATTTGGGATGGCAGGATACCGTCTCAGCTCCGTTCTCAGAGAGAGAGAGAGAGGAGAGACTTTTGGCTTCGTGCAAGGAAAGCAGCAGAAGCCGCAGAATTCTTTCTTTCTCTCCCCCAAACTCCGCCAGAAATGAGTCTTGGTGAGACTTGGAGCAGGAGGCCTTGCAGGGTCCCACAGACTCGTTTCTGGCAGAGTTTGGGGGAGAGAAAGAAAGACTTCTGGTGCTTTCCTTGCGTGCAGCCAGAAGCAGAAGAAGAAAGAAGCCGGGCGCTTGGGGCGCGTGGGGCAAGTTCCCCCCCCTCCCCTCACTCGTGTTGTTCACGACACAAACAATGCAAGCCTTGTGTTCCTGTGCAGCCTGCATTAATTGCTTTTTGGGGGGTGAGGGTTGGGGAAGACTTCTCTGCAAACCACCAAAATTTTGTCACAGCCCACCAGTTGGCGACCCCTGATCTAGTCCAACGTCCTGCTGAAAGCAGGAGTCCCTACACCAAGGGCCGGCAACCTTAAACATTCAAAGAGTCACAAAGGCCCTAAACAGAAGCTGCCCCCCTTCAATTGTGGAGCTGACCAGACTCTATGGCAGTTCCCCCCCAACCATAGAGTCTCCTCCTAGCGCGGTGTCCTTTTTCCTCTACCTCTCCTAACCAAAAGCCCTATCAATTCCGGAGCCGGCCGGCAACAGGGAGCTGCAGCGAAAGGGAGGAAAGAGCCACATCCAGCTCTAGAGCCACGGGTTGCCTACCCCTCCCTTATACCATCCTAGACAAGTCTCTTCTTTAAAGCCTCCACTGTTGGAGCACCCACAACTTCTGGTGGCAAGTAGTTCCACTGGTTAACTGTCCCCACTGTTAGGTAGTTTTTCCTTAGTTCTCCTTAGTTGCTCCTTGTTCTGCCTTCTGTGGTTTGGAGAATAGCTTGACCGCTTCCTCTTCTTTGGGGCAGCCCTCAAATATTGGAAGACTGCTATCACGTTCCCCCCCACCCCCAAGTCCGTGACAGGTTGATAGATTAATGACACATTCAACTACCACTCTGCTCATCCTACGTCCTCCCCAACTTTTAGTTAAGGCTGAGTTATTTGGATCTTGATAGTATTTTACTTACGGCTTTTCACAGGTCGTCCTTAATTTTGAACCATTCATTTAATGTCAGTTTGAAAAAAGGACTTTAGGACTTACGACTGTTGCAGTTATTCACGTAATCCAAATTTGTCCCGTTCGGCAACCGACTTGTATTTATGACGGTCGCCGCGTCCCGGGGCTCGCGTGACAAATTCCTGGGGAAGTTAGATTCCCTCAACGACCATGTGACTCGCTGGCGTGGCCAGAAAGGCCGTTCAAACGGGGACAAAACTGACTTCAGTGGTCTCGTCGGCAGCAGAAATGTAGGGCTCCGTTGCCATCGTAAGCCAAGGCCCACTTGCAGTGGTGTAGGGTGGCGGTTGCAAAAAGGCATCGCTGGGCGGTGCCCTTTCCCAGACGGGGACCTCCCTCGTGCCCTTCGCTCCTGTGAGCCCCTCGCCCATTTTCACTTGGCAGGTTTAGCAGTTCCACGGAGCAGAGCAGCGCCTCCCGCCTTCTCAAGCGCCACCGTCGGAGGAGGAAGCAGCGCCCACCACGTCTCGAACGGGTAGGGGGCCAAGAGCCCAGTCTCAGCATCTGAGATCCAGAGGGTCTCTTCTCAACGGGCAGCCAAAGGTCCAGGATGGTACCAAGTTCCCCCTTAAATAAGACCCTGTCTTATATTTTGTTTGCCATCAAAAAAGGGCACCAGGTCTTATTTTCAGGGGATGTCCTCCACGGACTAAACTCACTTGCGCGCGTTGTCACCGGCCTCCTTCGGAAGTCCTTCTTCTGCGGCCGGCAAGGCTTTGCAGAAGGCCTCTGCAGCCGATAACTCTGGATCGATCTGGAGCTTTGATATCAGCTCCAGAGGCCTTCAGGAAAGCCTTGCCAGCTCCAGGAAAAATGGGCCCGCAAGGCAGGTGTCGGGGGTGCGAGGCCTGGCTACACCTGTCCAAAGGTAAGTAGTAGTGCAGCTCCACCCCTGCATTCCTCACCCCAATTTAATTTTTACCCATCCACTCTGGAGTGGGTGGGAATCTTCATTAGGGCTTATTTGGGGGGTAGGGCTTATATTGGGCGCGTGTGTAAAAAAAGCTCAAGCTAGGGCTTACTTTCAGGGCAGGTTGTATTTTCGGGGAAACAGGCTACATTTCTTAGTTCTACATAAACATCCTGTCTGGGTATCCATTCGAGCGGGTGGGAATCTTAATTAGGGCTTTTGGGGGGCAGGGTAGGGATTATATTAGGCAAACACGTAAAAAATCAAGCTTGGACTTTCAGGGTAGGTCGTATTTTCAGGGACACGGGATAGCTTTTTTGTGGGGAGTGGGTGCAGGTGGTCTTGTCTTGCCTCTATCCCTCTCTTCTCCTGTCTTCCAGACATCGTCCTTCAGCAGCGTCACCGACTCCACTATGTCGCTGAACATCATCACCGTCACCCTGAACATGGGTAAACACCCCCTGCACGGGCCAAAAAGAAGAGAGAGAGGGGTGGAAACTGGTCCTGACATTGCAAAAGTTGTAAAAAAAAAAAAAATCTTATCTGACCCGGCTCCCAAAACACGACAAACCCTCTTGACGTGAACTCAAAAGTTTCCGTTAATTAGGAGCGCCGGCAGCCTCGGCCAAATGTTTCCCTCTCTCACCGCAGGCTGACCGGTGTGTCCGGCAGGGAGGTGAATAGCTGTCTGCCACACCTACTCACCTCCGCCCCCCTGCCTTTGATCCCCAGAGCTGGGGTGGGGGCTTTCCTGACAGCAGCGGTGGCTCTCCCGTCCTGAGGTCCGGCCCATAGATTTCCACTGCTCTCCTCTCCTCTGCCTTCTGCACGTCAGGCCCTGGATCCAGCTGTTCCTCCTCTTCCTAATCAGCCCCCTCCAGGCGGCCAGCAGTCCACAACAAAGACCCCAAAGGGTGAAGGGGTCATCATCGAGGTTGGGCGGCCCCCCTCCGTGGTCCCCCTTCTACCTCCCACTCCACTCCCCGAGCGGGCAGGAGGAGAGCGGTTTTGAACATGGCTGAGATATAAAGCGTCTCGTTTGCCTCTTGACTTCCTTGGGAAACCCACCAAGATTGTTTTTAAAAAGAAATCCCTTTTGGGAAAGAGGGCAAACCGCTCCTATCCACTCTGCCCGCTCGTTTCGGTGGCGGGGGGTGGGGGAGATTGAACAGGACTAGAGCCTTCAGAAGAGGAGGTGTTTGCATCTCTCAAGGGTTGGCCCCAGAGTTGGAGCCTGCCCAGGCTGACAAACATCACCCCTCGCAAATGTGACCCCACTGAGACCTGTAGCTGAACCCTATTGTTTATGATTTATTTGTATTTATTGAGCAATTTTATATAGCTTACCCATTGCTGACGACTCTAGGTGGCTTATCACACTGAAGGAATTTAAAGCTCCGTTATCAATAAAAGAATCTTATTTGCAGTTTGGGGTTGAGATGATAGATGGATGGATGGATGGATAGAGAGGGAGGGATGGATGGATAGGGAGGGAGGGATGGATGGAGAGAGAGAGATGGATGGATGGAGAGAGAGATAGGTAGATAGGTAGATGGATGGTGGAGAGATGCATAGATAGATAGATGATAGAGAGAGAGAGATAGATGATAGATAAGGTTGATTAGATAGAGAGAGATAAGGTTGATTAGATAGATAGATGTTTATAGTTAGATATAGATAGATAGTTGGAGAGATGGAGAGATGGATAGATAGAGGATGGATGGAGATAGATATATCGGTAGAGATATGTAGATGATGGATGGATGTAGAGAGGTGGATATAGATAGATACATAGATGTGTAGAGAGATGGGTGGATAGATAGATGATGGATGTAGAGATGGAGATATAGAGATAAGGGATAGGTAGATGCATGGAGAGAGGTAGAGATAGGTGGATGGATGGAGATAGATATTTCTATCTTAGAGTTGATAGATGATGGATGGATGTAAAGAGATGGATGGATGTAGAGATGGATATAGACAGATACATAGAGAGGGATGGATGGATAGATGAGAGGTAGACGGACGGATGGAGATAGATACTTCTATTTTAGAGAGAGAGAGTGGATGATAAATGGATGGAGAGAGATTGATGGATGGAGATAGAAATAGAGGGATACGGAGGGAGGTCCTCGGTGCTCTTTGAGCCGGGTGGTTTTTCTGCAGATGTTTCCTTATCCAAACTAGGGGACACCGATCGCCACGATGAGTGGGAAAGGTTTGGTTAAGGAAACCCCTGGGAGAAAGAACCAAAGGCCAGAGAGCCCCAAGGACCCCCCCTTCCCCCCCGCCCCAAGTTCCCTTAATGTCCTCCTTTCCTTCCGGTCTTGTCTTGGTAGAAAAATACAACTTCCTGGGCATCTCCATTGTGGGGCAGAGCAACGAGCGGGGCGACGGGGGCATCTACATCGGCTCCATCATGAAAGGGGGGGCCGTGGCAGCCGACGGCCGGATCGAACCCGGGGACATGTTGCTCCAGGTGAGGCGGGCGCCCCGTTTCCCCTTAGCCCAGCACAGCGTGCGGCGGAGAGGGTAGCGTCTGGCTCCGGGGTGAAGCCTGGGCTCCTCCGTTGCTCTCGGAGCCGGGCGGTTCCCTTGCAGGCGTTTCGTGGCCCAAACCCAACGCGCTGATGAGGTTGCTTAGTTTGGGAATGAAACGCCCGCAAGAAAAACCACCCAGCTCAGAGAGCACCAAGGAGCCCACAGTCCTCCTCCTCCTCCTTACCCCTCCTTCTAGCCCTGGTGTTGTTCCTTACTTGGGTCATGAAACGTCTGTAAGAAAAACCTCCCAGCTCAGAGAGCACCAAGGACCCTATTGCCTTCCTCCTCCTCCTCCTCCTCCTCCTCCTCCCTGCAAAGCCTCCTCCCTTCCAGCACTGATGATGTTTCCTAGTTGGGTCATGAGACGCCTGCAAGAAAACCACCCAGCTCAGAGAGCACTAAAGATCCCACAGTCTTTCTCCTCTTCCTCCGTTTCCTCTTTTTCCTCCTCTTCCTCCTCCATTTCCTCCTCGTCTTCTTCCATTTCCTCCTCTTCCTCCTCCCTTTCTTTCCTTCTCTTCCTCCTCCATTTCTTCTTCCTCTTCCTTTCCCTCTTCTTCCTCTTCCTCCTCCTCCTCACCCCCCACTCCCTTCTAGCACTCATGATGTTCTCTCGCTGGTCATGAAACACCTGCAAGAAAGCTAGCAGGCTCAAGAAGCGCCAAGCACCCCCATACTTCTCCTTCACCCTGCGACCTCCTCTTGCTTCTAATACTGATAATGTTCCCTAGTTGGGTCATGAAATGTCTGCAAGAAAGCTGCCAAGCTCAGAGAGCACCAAGGACCCCACAGTCCTTTTTTTCCTCCTCCTCCCCTGACGATGTTCCCTAGTTGGGTCGTGAGATGTCTGCAAGGAAACCAACCCAGCTTAGAGACCACCTATGTAACTGCCTTCGCCCTCTTCTCGGATTCTTGCCAGGGCAGGAATTAGAGAGAGAGAGAGAGAGAGAGAGGGAGCTTCTCCGTGTCTTAGAGGCAGGTGAGCGAGAACTCCAGGTGGCTCAAAGCATTTCGCCCCTCCCTTCTCAATCCCAGGTGAACGACATCAACTTTGAGAACATGAGCAATGACGATGCCGTGAGAGTACTGCGAGAGATCGTCCACAAGCCGGGGTAAGTTCTGCCAAAGCCGCCCCACCCCCACCCCCGCAGGTGGGAGGAGG
The DNA here is from genome assembly GCF_049901715.1 of Pseudonaja textilis. NCBI lineage: Eukaryota > Metazoa > Chordata > Lepidosauria > Squamata > Elapidae > Pseudonaja > Pseudonaja textilis. Next base: position 125,567,632 of record NC_142008.1, on the reverse strand, counting down.
GCCGCCGCCGTTCCCCCAAAACGATCCCTCCCTCTCCTTCCTTCCTTCCTTCCTTCCTTCCTTCCTTCCTTCCTTCCTTCTTTCCTTCCTTTCTTTGCAGCCCCATCGTGCTGACGGTAGCCAAGTGCTGGGACCCCTCCCCACAAGGGTATTTCACCCTGCCCAGAAGTAAGTCATCCGCGCCCCGTCCTTGGCCGCAAAGGGGGGATTTGGGGGTGGGGTGGGGGGGCAATCTGTTGGGTTGCCCTCACTGCTAAGAAATTGGGGGAGCGGAGGGAATCCCCAGGGAAGGAGGGAGGGGGAACGGGATGAGGCAAGGTGGGGGTCTCAACGTATTGTTCCCGTCCAGATGAGCCCATCCAACCCATCGATCCGGCCGCTTGGGTGTCCCACTCGGCCGCTCTGACGGGGGCCTTTGCCCCCTACCTGGGCAGCAGCTCCATGAGCACCATCACCTCGGGGACGTCCGTCACGGAGACCGAACGTGAGTCCGATACGCCTCACCCCCACTCCCTTCTCCCTTTCTATTGGCCACTCTCAAAAGGCCATAGAAATATCTTACGGGTTGACATTCGGCTTCCCTCACTTCTTGAAGGTGACCTGTACAACACAAAAAGAAAACAAAGGACTTAGGGTTGCGAAACCCCACCCCCCCAAGACTTGGTTGGGTTTCCTGCATGGAACCTTGTCCCAAGGCTTGGACATTCCTTGGAAAATGTGGGGGGCAGACGAGGGATCCCCATGTGGAACTCCCGGGGGACGGTGACTGATCCCGTCCCGTTTTCCCGCTTAGGCTTTGACAACTTCAACCTCTCGATCCACACGGACATGGCTTCCGTCACCAAGGCCATGGCGTCCCCCGAGTCCGGCTTGGAAGTCCGCGACCGCATGTGGCTGAAGATCACTATCCCGGATGCTTTCCTAGGTATCGGGGGTGTGAACCCGTGGTAATGGGGGCTGAATCGGTGGTGGGATTCAAATATTTTTACTACCGGTTCTGTGGCCGTAGCTTGGTGTAAATCTCACTGGCTGGGGGATTCTGGGAGTGGAAGTCCACAGGTATTAAATCAGGAGGCGCCAACCTTGGCAACTTTAAGCCTGGTGGACTTCAACTCCCAGAATTCCCCATCCAGCCATCCCTCTTGTTCTTTTTTCCCTCCTACTCCCTAGAGTGGAGCGATTGCAAAATTCCACTCTATAAAGCCTTAGTAAGGCCACACCTAGAGAACTGCCTCCAGGTTTGGTCACCACATTATAAAAAACATGTTGAGACTCTAGAAAGAGTGCAGAGAAGAGCAACCAGGATGATGAGGGGACTGGAGGCTAAAACATACGATGAACGGTTGCAGGAACTGGGCCTGGCTGGTCTAGTAAAGAGAAGGACCAGGGGAGACAGGAGAGCAGCCTTCCAATATTTGAGGGGCTTCCCCAGAGAGGAGGAGGAGGGGGTCAAGCTATTCTCCAAAGCACCTGAAGGCCAGACAAGGATTAATGGATGGAAACTGATCCAGTAGAGATTCAACCTGGAAATAAGGAGGAATTTTCTGACAGGGAGAACCATCAACCGATGGAACAGAAGTTGCCCTCAGAAGTTGTGTGAGCTTCATCCCTGGAGGCTTTCAAGAAGAGACTGAGACTGCCCTCTGTCAGAAATGGTGTAGGGTCTCCTTCTTGGGCAGAAGGGGGTTGGACCTATAAGGTCCCTTCCAACTCTGATTATCGGTTAATCTGTAATTCGAGGACTACCTCTATATCCAGGCTGAGTGTGATGCGCCCCACCTCCAGGAAGGGGATTGTACACCTGGAAGGAGAGAAGGACTTCTGGTGGACAATGGGGGCCGACGAGGGGTGCCGATTTCCAAGCTGCCTCACTGCTCTCCCCGCTTTCCATTGGCCACTCTGAAAAGATCATAGAAATATTTTACGAGTTGACATTCGGCTCCCCTCACTTCTTGAAGGTCATCTGTACAACACAAAAAGAAAACAAAGGACTTAAGGTTGCGAACCACCGCCAGGCTTGGTTGGGTTTCCTGCATGGAACCTTGTTCCAAGGCAATCGGCCTGGATGTTCCTTGGAAAACAGGGGCAGGTGAGGAATTCCCCTCGCGGAACTCCTGAGGGACAGGTATCGATTTCCAAGCTGCCATACTGCTCCCCTCTCCCTTTCTATTAGCCGCTCTAAAACAACATAGAAATATCTTACGGGTTGACATTCGGCTACCCTCACTTCTTGAAGGTGACCTGTACAACACAAAAAGAAAACAAAGTTGCAAACCACCCCCCCCACAAGGCTCGGTTGGGTTTCCCGCATGGAACCTTGTCCCAAGGTGATCAGCTTGGTCGTTCCTTGGACAACGGGGGGGGGGGGCAGATGAGGGATCCCCATGGGAAATCCCAGGGGACGGTTACCGATCCCGCCCCGTTTCTCGCTAGGCTTCAACCTCTCATTCCAGATGGATATGGATTCCGTCACCAAGGCTATGGCGTTATAGCCGCCTCTTCCTCTCCCTCCCTCCTTAACCCCTCCATCACCCGAATGTCTTCTCATTTTCCCACCAGGCTCGGACGTCGTGGACTGGCTCTACCACCACGTGGAAGGCTTCCAGGACCGCCGCGAAGCCCGCAAGTACGCCAGTAACCTCCTGAAGGCTGGCTTCATCCGCCACACTGTGAACAAGATCACCTTCTCCGAGCAGTGCTACTACATCTTCGGCGACTTCAGCAGCTGCGAGAACTGTAAGTGTCTTGTCTCGTCTCGTCTCGTCTGGAGAGGACAAAGAACAAATGTGACTGTACGGCTTAATTTTTCTCTCTCTCCGTTGAGCTAACTTCCTTAATAGAAGGCGGGGATGAAGGAGATGTAATATATCTTGACTTCAGTAAAATGGGGGAAGAAGGGGAAGCTGGCTGGGGAATTCTGGGAGTTGAAGTCCACCGGTCTTAAAAGTTGCCGAGTTTGGAGGTCCCTGTTTTACGACATTATTTTGTGTACCACAGGAATGGAATGGAAGATAGAAAAAAAGAATAGAATAGAATATAGAAGGGAAGGGAACGGGAATGAGAATGGAACGAAAATGGAAGTAGAAATGGAATTAGAATTAGAATAGAATAGGAATAGAATTGACGGAATAGGAATAGAATGAATAGAATAGAACAGAAAGAATAGTAGAACAATAGAACTGAAAGGAACCTTTGAGGTCTTCTAGTCCAGCCCCTTGCTCAAGCAGGAGAATCTATACTGTCTCAGACAAGTGACTTTCCAATCTCTTCTTAAGATAATAAGAATAATAGCTTCCTTAATAGAAGTTATTAGAAGCTAGGGCAAAGGCAAGCAAGGGTGGTACCAATAGCCATAGGCGCCTTGGGCGCAGTCCCAAAACCACTAGAGCATCACTTGAACACCATCGGTGGCATTGACAAATTTGCCATCCGTCAATTGCGGAAGGCAGCTTGGAACAGCTTCCATCCTGCGGCAATCTCTGTAAAACCAGGTCCTTGGGAAGGACTTGATAGCTAGACAAAAATGCCAAGCCCAGGCTGACTGCGATTAATAATAATAATAACAACCACCACCTTTATTGTCATTGGACATATATACAACAAAATTCATTTTAGCTTCTGCTGCTGTTATCCACAACAAAAGTACAATTACAGCATGAACGCTACAGAAAGCGGTTGTTACACGAGTAATTAAGGGAGAAACCAATCACGTTTTCTTGTATGCGTGGAGTGATGGCAGTTGTATTTAGGAGCCTCCAGTGATGGACCACCCATGATTTCTAGTGGCAAGCTGTTCCACTGGTTCATTGTCCTCACGGTTAGGAACTTTCTCCTCAGTTCCAGGACAAGGGGTTCATTCCGTAGGACCCACTGACATCCGTATAAAATCAATCCCTGTCGCTGCTCGTTGATTTTTCTGCCAGTGAGTCCCTTGTCTCCCAATTTATTTATTCGTTTATCACGAAGCAAATCAATACGGCTGGTTTTTCCCGTATTAAACATTTTGCAATGCCCCTGGTGGGGACTGAGGGAGAGGAGGAACAGCTGACAGGGAGTGGAGGTGTCGCTCCAGAGGTTGTGGCAGTCAGAAGAGGACCCGAGTCCATCCCCTCTGCATCCTAGGGCACGCAGGGAGGAGAGGATAAGGGAGAGATGTGGTCTATGGGGGAGGAGAGGGCCTTGATCCCCTTCATGGGCTGCAGCTGTGACAAGTGAATAAGAGGCTGGACCTGCGTATGGGCGAGCGCTGGAAACAAAGCGTGGAAATATCTCTAGTTTATGGTTCCTCTCTGAGTTTGGCGTCCTTCCCAGTGTGTGTTATCTGTGGACGTCCTCCGGCCCTTATCTTGCCTGGTTTGTGTTGCTTTTTTTCCTTCTTCTTGTAACTGTTTGTGGGGGAGTTTTTTGTCTTACGTCAAGGATATTCAGAGCTTGGAAGCAAAGGGAAGGAATAAAAGGGGCTTCCTCTGTTTTCTGCGACTGCGTTTGTTCTGTATCCCACCCTGGGTCATCAGACATTTATGGAAGGGCTGGGCTGTCCCCCCTCCTTCCTCCCCGTGCCCCGTTTTCTCTGCTCTCAGGTGGGGCCCCTATCTCACATCCAGGAACTTTGTAAAAAGCCTTGGTTGTGACCGGCCTTGAAAACAAGACAGAGATAAATGAATGAATGAATAAATGAACAGACAAAGAGATAAAAAGAAGAGGCTCCAACCTGGGGAGTGTTTGAATGAGTGATGCATTTCGGAATAATGGCGAAATGGCGACCACTGAGGCGCCTGGCTCCACCTAGGATCCGAGCCCAACTTAAGATGGTCTTGGTTTATTTGGGATCGTCTTGACAGTCTGAGTGGAGGCTGATTTCACACCCCATAAAGAAAATTCTGCATTTTTTAAAAAAATGCTCAGTTGGGTTTTTCCCTTTTTAATATTTTAATTGCTTTACGTTTAATTCTTGGGAAGCCAGGTACGTCCTGCCCACCTGGGCCTGGATTGCTCCGGTGTCTTTCCACTCCCCTCCTGAGTTTTCCTACCTCTTCATTTCTCCTGCCGTTCCTTCTTCGGGTCTCCCTTTTATTAGTCCTCGTTTTAGCGACCCTTCGCTGTCACGGCGGGGATTAAAAACGTGACCTCGGGACCAAACCTCGCTTCGAATTCCGTTGTAAATCGAAGGAAATTTGGAAGCACGGTTGCGGTTTCGCCTCGTGGCTGCTTCAACTCACAACCGCTCGTTTAGCGACTGTTCAAAGTTAACGGCACTGGAAAAAAAAAGAGACTTGGGGCCCTGTGTCACACTTAACAACCGTTGTTACTAGCTGAACAACCGCTGTAAGCAGGGTTGTGAAGCCTCAGTTAAGAAATGCCTCGCTTAGCAACCTAAACTTGGGGCTCTGTCGCGGTTGTAAGGTCGAGGACTTCCTGCAAGGGCTTTGCGGTCGCTCGGGAGGACCGGCTGAAATCGTGGAGGGAGGGGGGGTCACGTCCTGAATGAGGGAAAGCCCTGTGATTGACAGCTGACCCAGGATACCCTCCTCGTTCTCTAGATATGGCCAACCTCTCGCTGAACGACAACGACGGATCCAGCGGGGCCTCGGACCAGGACACGCTCGCGCCTCTGCCTCTTCCAGGGGCCACCCCTTGGCCGCTGATGCCAACCTTTCCCTACCAGTACCCGGCCCCCCACCCGTACAGCCCCCAGCCTCCGCCCTACCACGAGCTCTCCTCGTACAGCTATGGGGTGGGAAGCGCCGGCAGCCAGCAGAGCGAAGGTAGGTGGGGCAACTGTGGGAGTGGGAACTCGGCCGGCTGGGGAAAATGGGCTCTGGAATGACGGGGGGCGAGGGAGGCTGGGAAGTTGGGGAGGCGGGGGTCAGCTCAGGACCAGGTCCTTGCCTGCTTGTGGGGCCCTCATCACTTGAGACCTTCAAGAAGAGATTGAACTGCCATTTTGTCAGAAATGCCGTAGGGTCTCCCGCTCGGGCGGGGGGTTGGACTAGATGACCTATGAGGTCCCTTCCAACTCTGATTATCTGTTGCTTGCAATTGGGGAGGGGATTCTGGGAAGGCCTTGCTTCCTTCCTCGGTCCTAATTTTTGATCACCTTTTTCAAACGTATTTGTATTTAAAATGTTAAATCTTAAAAATGTTTAAAATGGTGAGCCTGGCGGAAGATGGGGCGGAGGGGGCTACAGCGAAGTCCTCACTCTGTGACCATAAGCGAGTCCGCCCAAAAGTCAGGATGGGTTGTAAAGGAAGTCATTCCGCGACCCGCCTAATTTTATGACTCTTTTTCTACAGAGGTCGCTAAGCAAGATCTTTTAAGTGGATCTGCAGTCATTAAACCCTTTCATGGTTGGGGGGGGAGGAGAGATTTCAAATTTCGGACGCTTGGCAACTGACTTGTACTTACGACGGTTGCAGTGTTCCTGGGGGTATGTGAGAGAGAGACGGAATCCCCTTTTGGAGACCACACTTGATGGGGAAGCCGTGAGGCTGACTTTTACCCGCTTAACGACCACGAGGAGAAAGGTCATAAAACAGGGCAAAAGTCACTTTTAACAGCAGTCTTTTTAATGATCAGTAAACGTTGGGCTAAAATTGAGGATTCCTGGCATAAACTTTACTCTCTTTGCCAACAAATACATCCAATAGTTTCATTCCTTTTAATATTCCCCTCACCGTCTGCAGTTCCGAATTCAATTCTTTGCTTATTTCTTCCGTTTCTTTAGTCTGTTGGGAGTTTTTCTTTATTTTATTAAAAGTCCAGTTTTTCTCTTATGGTCCTTGCCAAAAAATTATCTGTTTTCTCTTTCTCCGGTTTTCTTTCTTCAGTCAACACCAAACAGTCCCCGAATATTACGTTCATTTATACTTTGCTGCAAACCCCAATTTTTTTTTAAGACTTGTTACGCTACTAGTCTTTTATTTCATTTTTTTTTCTCTTTCACGTATTTATTTATATGGCCAGTAATTTTCCACGAAAACATAAAAGAGGCAATATCTTTAACCATTAGATAACGCTCTATATTGCTATCTAAGTTCTTTTTTAAAAATTCTCTTTTCCGTTGTTTTAAATTCAATGTTACCCATTCCAGGTAAGTCCAGCGTTTTATCCAATGCCTAATTAGCGCCCAATTCTGTAGATTATTCTCTGGTGTAAATTTTAATTCGTAACTCAAAAATCGTTCACCATTTTGGCTTTCTTGCCTTGCAGGCAGCCGCAGCAGTGGCTCGAACCGCAGCGACGGAGGCGGTGGTGGCAGCGGGGGCGGCCGGGGGACCGGGCGGCCCAAGGAGGAGAAGCCCGGGCCGGAGTCGAAATCCGGTAGTGGCAGTGAGTCAGAATACTCCATCCGCAGCGGCAGCCAGCGTGGCGGGTGTGCGGCGTTGATGCCGGGTGGGGAGGCGTCCTCACAGCGCAGCCAGCACAGCCTGGGGGGTGTCAGCGTGCGTTCCCACCCCTCCCTCCAAAGTGCCTATGCGGCCCCCGGGGGGATGCCCTTGGCTTACAAACCGATGATGGTGATGATGGTGCCTCCGCCGCCGCCTCCTCTTCCTCCCCCCACTGTACAGCCTCCGGGCGCCCCTCCGGTGCGCGACCTGGGCTCGGTGCCCCCCGAGCTGACGGCCAGCCGCCAGTCCTTCCACATGGCCATGGGGAACCCCAGCGAGTTCTTTGTGGATGTGATGTGACGGGGGGGAAGGGGGCACCACTTCCAAACCCCCTCCCAACTGTTCCCACCCAAAACCAGCTGAGAGGTCCAGCCTCTTCATTTAGGGGGGTCCTTCGCCCAAGGATGGACCAAACCTTCTCAATCCCAGATTCACCAGCTGATCCTTTGCCCTGAGCGAGCTCTTCACAGCCATGAGTCGATCCTCTGGGCTACAAGTCGATCCACTCCAGGCCATTAGTCACTTCCTCCTGGCGACGAGTCGATCCTTCCGGGTCCCGAGTCGATCCTTCCGGGCCACTCACCAATCCTCTGGACCGTGGGTTGATCCTCTCCAGGCCATGAGTCATTTTCTCCTGGCTACAAGTCGATCCCTCCGGGCCGTGAGTCGATCCTCTGGGCCGCGAGTCGATCCCTCTGGGCAGCGAGTCGATCCTCCGGGCCACTCACCAATCCTCTGGACCGTGGGTTGATCCCTCCAGGCCATGAGTCATTTTCTCCTGGCTACAAGTCAATCCCTCCAGGCTGTGAGTTGATCCCTCCGGGCGCGAGTTGATCCCTCCGGGCCGCTAGTCGATCCCTCTGGGCCGCGAGTCGATCCCTCTGGTCCGTGGGTTGATCCCTCCAGGCCATGAGTCATTCCCTCCTGGCTACAAGTCGATCCCCTCCGGGTGCATGAGTCGATCCTCCGGGCCGCGAGTCGATCCCTCCGGGCCGCGAGTCGATCCCTCCGGGCCGTGAGTCGATCCTCTGGTCCGTGGGTTGATCCCTCCAGGCCATGAGTCATTCCCTCCTGGCTACAAGTCGATCCCTCTGGGCCGTGAGTCGATCCCTCCAGGCCGTGAGTCGATCCCTCCAGGCCGCGAGTCGATCCCTCCAGGCCGCGAGTCGATCCCTCCAGGCCATGAGTTGTTCCTTCTTGGCCACAAGTCAGTCCCTCTGGATCATTCACCGATCCCTCCAGGCCACGAGTTGATCCTTCCAGGCCGTTCACCGATCCCTCCAGGCCACGAGTCGATCCCTCCAGGCCGCGAATTCACTTTCCTACCTATCACTCGTGCCTTCTGCTCCGGGGCTCATGGGCTGCTGCTTTTTTAGGACCGAGGCCCGACTCAGGTCTTGCTCCGTTCATGTTTTCGTGCCTTGCTATGCTGAGCCAGGGAGGCTCAGCGTACTCTGACCAGCCTTGCAAAAAAATAATAATAATATCACCCCGTCTTCCTGGGACCAGTGGATGCCGAATCCGCCTCCGTCTGTCATCCGAATATCTCACCCACCCACCCTCGTTTCCGAGATTTGGCGACTTGTATGCTTCCTTTTTCCTTCCCTTCCTTTGGGTGGTTTGCAGGAAGCGGGGTGCGGTGTGGGGTGTTGCTTCCTGCTTCTCTGTGGGGCCGTGTCCCCCAAAAAAGCCAAAATGGCCACCGCAAAGGTACGCTCCCGTTCCAGGCCTTGGCCCTGCAGCGGCCTCCACATCTGCCTCGTCTCGACGGTACTTTTCCCGGCCTTCTTCTCCAGAGGGTCTCCAAGCCGGTAACAATGAAGGGGTCATTTTTTGTTGTTGTTGTTGTCGTTCTGTGTTTGTTTTGTGTTTTTTTATTAAGAAAACGTGTTTTTTTTTTTTAATAGATCGTTTTTAATTCACATTTTGGGGGCAGTTAATTCCTCTTCCTTTAAACTTGTATTAGGGGCATCTTTTGTCCCCAGTTATATTTTTTAACACTACAGCCAGGCCTGTTTTTTGAAAAGCTGGGTGGGGGTGGGGGCTTATTTCTTTCCTAACTTCATTTTGATCCCCGTTTGTATTTTTACCACCACCCCCGCCTCCAAGTACCACCTTGGGGGCCTGATTTTCTAGGTTGCTTTGTGGATATCCCTCCTTGTCTTTTCTCCTAAGGAGCTTTGTGGGTGAAGGAAGAACCCCAGAAAAGTTATAGATGAGTGAACTGGGGGTAGATTATTGGGGGGCTTTAAGCAGCACCCCCTATGTCACAGAGAGGCCTCTGGATACCCCCACTTCCTGCCCCAGTTCTTCAAATGCAAACGGTAGGAAGTGGGGCTGATTTTGTGCCTGTTCCTTTTCCCTCCCCCAAAATAATCTGCCTCAATTCCTTTTTCTTCCCCCCTCCAAAAAAAAAAAATCAGGGTGCAAATTCTGTCTACAATGGTGTTACTTTGCCCCGTGGCCCTTGGGATGTTTTCGATCGGCCTTTTCTCTCCAGCTTGCAAGACCGGGTGGACTTCAACTCCCAGAATTCCCTAGCTAGCAAAGGTTTCCCCAGCATTCACCCTGGGTAGAACAGAGGTGGCTAGAATACCTTTAGCAATTTTGGGGGTGGGGGGTGGGGGATAACTTCCTTAATAGACGGTGGGAATGCGGTAGACATAATATATCTCGATTTCGGCAAAGTGAAAAAAATAACTCAGTTTTCTGAATAGATGGTGGGAATGCAGTTAAAGACGTAATGTATCTTGATTTCGGCAAAGCGAAAATAACTCCCTTTCTTAATAGACGGTGGGAATGCAAAGATGTAATATATCTTGATTTCTGTGGGATTCAAAGACCGGCCATTTCAGTGACCGCCTGGGCAGCGTTTATGGCCTTTTATATGACTTTTTACACAAAACGAAAGGCAGGAGACATTCCGGCGGCGCTGGGACTGGAGAGTAGAGGCAGCCTTGGTGAAACTCTTAACCCCCCCTTGAGAAGAATAATGATCTCAGAAGGAGAAAAAATCCTATCTCTGCTCGTGACAACCTTGGTCACATCTGGTTGATAAGTCCAAGGTGATATAATTACTAGCCAGCCCAGAGCCAGATAAGGGGAAGAGGCCCAGGCAGGAAATGTACTGCAGTTTGCTGCTACTAGCACCACCTGCAGGAATTTTCTTGCCACTACAGATTTCGGCAAAGTGGGATGGGGTGGGATAAAATAACCCGCGATGAACTAAATGAAAAATCCGGTTAAATGTGGGTTTGAATGGCAGGACAATTTAAACGGAAGATTGATATGCCGGCGTGGGAGTTGAAGCCCACCCATCTTCCAGCAGACAAGGGCTCTAACCCAATATTTCTCAACTTTGTCTCCTGGGTGGACTTCAACTCCCACAATTCTCCAGCCGGTATATCAATCTCCCATTGAATTGTCCTGCCATCCATTCCAGATTTAACTGGGTTATTCATTTAGTTTGCTTTTCCCCCCCACTTTGCCTGAATCAAGATATATTACGTCTTTAACTGCATTCCCACCGTCTATTAAGAAATGGACCTATTTTTTTCCACTTTGCCCGAATCAAGATATATTATGTCTTTAACCGCATTCCTGCCTCTATTCAAAAACCGGGCTATTCTTTTTTTCCATTTTGCCAAAATCAAGATATATTACGTCTTTAACCGCATTCCCACCGTCTATTAAGAAAAATAACTTCTCTAGTAAGAAAAGTTACAAAGGAGTTGAAATCCACCCATCTTCAGGTACCAAAAATCGAGAAACCCAGCAACAGACATCCCTGTTGAGACGGCCGCCCCATCCGGGACCCCACCTCAGAGATGGAGGACTACAAACTCCATCGTCCCCTGCTCCGGGGGAGGGAGGGGGGTATCGCAGTCTGATGGCTCTGGGAAGCCTCAGGCTGGGAACGTCCGTCCTCGCGTCAGACCCCGACTACTTAGCTCTCCTGTATCACTCGGGGTCTTGTGCACACGCGTGATGGGGCGTGTTTTGTGTGTGACCCATTAGCAGATCACTTTTTTTTGATAAGGACATATTTATTTTTTAGCTCTTTTGTGTACAAAAAAAGCCTTCAATTAAAACAATAAAAAAAAAGTTAAAAGCCAAAGGCTGTGCAGCTGTGTGTGTTTTGTAAAAAAAATAAAAATAAAAATTGTGTAAAATACGTGTGGGGAATCTGGTTTTTGAGCTCATCCGAATGTGCCAATCTTGTGACTTTTAAATATGTTTTATTTTATTTTTTTAATTTCAAATGTTAAAATTGTTTTTAAATTTGAATTTTTTTTAAAAATGTTTTATACAGATGGTCCTCAACTTAGTTGAAACCCCTCCCCCCCAAAAAAAAATTTCCATCGCTAAACAAGACGGTTACGTTTTGCTCCCGTTTTATGACTTTTCTGGCCACTGTGTTAAATGAAGCCATTGTTCAGTCAGTGACTCAGTTGTTGCGAATCCTGATCCCCATTGACTTTTGTGCATCAGAAGGTCACAATCCCCTCAGGGTGCTGCGACCGTCGTAAATGTGAGTCGGTTTTCAAGCATCTGGATTTTGGACCCACAAGGGATTGTTGTAAAAGTCGTAAGTGTGAAGCACGGATCATAAGTCACTTTTTCAGGGCTGTGTTGGTAACTTTGGACACTAAACGAATGGCCGTAAGCTGAGAACTGCCTATAAATGGAGGTCCTAAGACAAGGTCTTGTAGAAGTGATTGTGATGATTGTGTAAACCAGTATTATTTTTCAATCTTGGTTGCTTGAAGATGAGGGTGGACTTCAACTCCCAGAATTCCCCAAGCTGGCTGGGGATTTCTGGGAGTTGAAGTCCGCCCTCATCTTCAAAGCAACCAAAATTGAATTCTGGGAGTTGAAGTCCATTTCCCCCCATCAGAAACTACCCAAGTTGGAGGGTGGGAACCGTGCAATCAGCAATCACACAATTAACAGAACATTAAACAGACGAGAGAGATTGTGTAGTTTGTGTTGTCCCCGTCCTCAAAAGTTTTTATTTCCGAACTTTTAAAATCCAAATAATGGAAGCGGCGGGGCGGGGCCCCGGTTTTGCTAAGCACGTTCCGAAAGAGGTTGCAGAGTCAAGGACAAAAGGACTACCTGGAAAGGGGGAGGGTTTGCACGCACCCCCCACCCACCCCCAGGAATCTGAGTCGGGAGGAAAACAAGGTTTAAAAATAGCTGCCTTTCTGCCCCCTGCCCTGCCCCCCCAGGAATCCAGTTGAAGGGATTCTGCCAGACCCCTTCCCCTCTCTGGCGGGGAGGGAGGGAGGGACACTCTGTATATGCTCAGGGCACGAGTCTTTTACTCTGCAAGCCTCCTTCCCTTGCAAGTTGTAACAGGAAGGGGATGGCTGCCTGGAAGGTGGGTGGGTGGGGGGATTTGTCGCTCTGTACATGCTCAGGGGTATTGCCTTGCCCCTGAGGGGGGGTCGTTCTCCCGAAGGGGGCGCTCTTCTTCATGCTCAGGGACACGAACCCCGAGGGGAAGGGTCCATTCTCTGGAAGGTGGGGCACTCTGCACATGTTCAGGGCACCGCCTTCCTCAAGCCGCTTCTCCTTGCAAGTTCTAATCATAGGAAGTGGATCCTGCCCGGGAGAGGGCGCTCTGTACAGGCTCAGAGGCACCGTCTTTCCTTGCAAGCTCTAATAGGAAAAAGATCGTTGCCCGGAAAGCGGTGGGTGGGAGGTCGCTCTGTACATGCTCAGGGGCATCACCTTGCAAGCCCCCAAGGGGAAAGGGGTTATTATTCTCCCCGAGGGGAAGTGCTCTGTACATGCTCTGGGGCACGAGCCTTTCAAGCTCCCCTCCCCCTCCCCCTCCCCAAGGAGGTCGAAGGAGCGCTCTGTACATGCTCTTCCACTGGCACTGGTTGGGGGGAAGAAACCCACTGCGCATGAGTAGCCACGTCTTCAGCGCGCGAGCAAACTCCAACTCCCAGCATACTCCGCTCTTGCTCCTCCCCCCCCTCTGACGTAAACGGGGGCGGGGCGGAGCGAGCAAGCGGAACGAAGGTGGCAGCAGCAGCAGCAAACAGCAGCCAGCCAGCCAGATCCTCTGCGACCCTCTCCCCAATTACTGCAGCCCCCTCCCCAAGCTATGGCAGCTCTCCGCCTGTCCCCTCGCCTCTTCCAGGGGCTGGGCGCCCTGCGGGGGTGAGTAGGAGCTGGGGAGGGGAGGGGGACCTAGAGACGCCCCCCCTCCCCATTTCAAGAAGAGATTGGACTGCATTTGTCAGAAAAGGTCAAGGGTCATCTGCTTGGGCGGGGCCGGGCAGGGCGGGGTTGGACTAGATGACCTCCAAGGTCCCTTCTCAACTCTGATTATCTGTTATCTGTTATTTCATTGCAACCCCCTCCCCCCTTGCAGTCCCGGCTGCCCCCCGGTGGTGGCACCGCTGGCAGGGAGACTCTACGCCGCCCAAGCGGCCGCCCAGGTAATTGTGGGGAAGGGGCTATCCGGCTATAGCCATGGTTGGGTTGGGAAAAGTGCGGGGGGCTTGGAAGGATCCCCTCTATCCTCAGGCTCCCACAGCAGCCCAGCTGGCCTCCACGAGGACTAGAAGCTTGAGCCTCCGCGTTCCTGGCAAGGATTGCTTGCACCCGGAGTGGATGCATTGCAAACGTGCCCTGCATTGTTAAGCCCCCCCCCAAGGGGGCGGGCTTTTGATTGTAGGTCTGGGGTCCACACACACACACACACACACCGGTTGAAGACGACCCTGGTTGACCCAGCTTGGAGTCCTTTGGAAGGGCAGCTGCACGTGTCTTTCCAGGGAATATTTTGGAGGCCTGGATCTGGGGGAAAGGGGAAGGGGACGGCCTTGTGGGTGGGGGGCGAGGTTGGGCCAGCCCCGCCCTCCCCTTCAGCTGGAAATGCCGGATGCCTCAGAAGAGAGACCCCCACACACAAGGTCCCCCAGAAATGGAAGGAAGGAAGAAACGGAAGTTTGAGCTCCGGTCACTTGTCTGCTCCTTCCCTCGTTCCTTCCTTCTTTCTTTTATCTTCCTTTCCTTTTTCTCGTTCCCTCCCTCTCTTTCCTGCCTTCCTTTTTCCCCTCCTTCCTTCCTCCCTTCTTGCCTTTCTCTCTCTTCTTTTCCTTCCTCCCTCTCTTTCCTTCCTCCCTCTCTTTCCTTCCTTTTTTTCCTTCCTCTCTTCTTCCCTCCCTCCCTCTCTTTCCTTCCTTCCTTTTTTCCTCCCTCCCTTCCTTCCTTCTTGCCTTTTCTGACTTCTTTCCCTTCCTCTCTCCCTCTCTTTTCCTTCCTTTTATCCTTCCTCTCTTCCTCCCTCCCTTCCTTGCCTTTTCTCTCTTATTTCCTTCCCTCTCTTTCCCTTCTTCCCTCCTCCCTTTTTTCTTTCTGCCTCTTCTTCCTTCTTTCCTTCTTTTTCCCTTCCTTCCTTCCTCCATCCCTTCCCTTTCTCTCCTTCCTTCCTTCCTTCTTTCCTTCCTTTCCTCCCTCCCCATTTTCTCTCCTTCCTTCCTTCCTTCCTTTCTTCCTTCCTTCCTTCCTTCCTTCCCATTTTCTCTCCTTCCTTCCTTCCTTAGCAACACCACTTAGACTTTTATATCTCTTCACAGTACTTTAAGCCTCTTTCTTTACTTCCTTCCTCCTCCTTTGCCTCCCTCCCCATTTTCTCTCCTTCCCTTCCTTCCTTCCTTCCTCCCTCCCTCCCTTCCCTTTCTCTCTTTCCTTCCTTCTTTCCTTCCTTCCTTCCTCCCTCCCCATTTTCTCTCTTCCTTCCTTCCTTCCTTCCTTCCTCCATCCCTTCCCTTTCTCTCTTCCTTCCTTCCTTCCTTCCTTCTTTCCTTCCCTTCCTCCCTCTCCATTTTCTCTCCTTCCTTCCTTCCTCCTTCTTTGCCTCCTCCCCATTTTCTCCTTCCTTCCTTCCTTCCTTCCTTCCTTCCTCCATCCCTTCCTTTCTCTCCTTCCTTCCTTCCTTCCTCCATCCCTCCCCATTTTCTCTCCTTCCTTCCTTCCTTCCTTCCTTCCTTCCTTCCTTCCTTCCTTCCTTCCTTCCTTCCTTCCTCCATCCCTTCCCTTTCTCTCCTTCCTTCCTTCCCCTCCTCCCTCCCCATTTTCTCTCCTTCCTTCCTTTCTTCCTTCCTTCCCCTCCTCCCTCCCCATTTTCTCTCCTTCCTTCCTTTCTTCCTTCCTTAGCAACACCACTTAGACTTTTATACCTCTTCACAGTACTTTAACCCTCTTTCTTTACTTCCTTCCTCCTCCTTTGCCTCCCTCCCCATTTTCTGTCCTTCCCTCCCTTCCTCCCTCCCTCCCTCCCTTCCTTCCTCCCTCCTCCCTCCCTCCCTCCCTCCCTCCCTTCCTTCCTTCCTTCCTTCCTCCCTCCCTCCCTCCTCCCTCCCTCCTCTCTCCCTCCCTCCCCATTTTCTCCTTCCTTCCTTCCTTCCTTCCTTCCTTCCTTCCTTCCTTCCTTCCTTCCTTCCTTCCTTCCTTCCTTCCTTCCTCCTTCCTTCCTTCATTCCTTAAAGCCCTTCCTGGGCACCTCCCAGTCTTGGAGCACCAACTGATTTGCAAATTTTTCCCGACCCGCCTGCTCCTTCCCAAGGTGTGCCTGCCCCTCCCTCCCTCCCACAAGTGACTCTCTCGGTGGTTTACAAACAGTGTAACGCAACCCCAACAAACAAACCCCTGGCTGTTTGCCCAGAGAAGAAAAACAAGAGTTTTAACACAACGTAAAACCTGCAAGTAGCCAGGAGAACTTCAGAAGGCTAAAGCGACGGAGGAGGAGAAGACGGCCAAGGATCCGCTTAACGACGGAGGGCTTGTTTAACAACCACGGCAAAAAAAAAAAAAAAGGAGGTGTAAAATGTAGATGTTTTGTGACGGTGCAGAAGACCTAGGGCTGGTGTGGGTGGGCAGGCTCCCTTGAGCGTCGTAAGTCGAGGACTGCCACGGAGGGTGAAATAACTGAAAGAGAAGCAGAGGGTTTTATGGCCTATTTATGGGGCCCTGGAATCTGTCAACCTGAGCGTGGCTGGGTCGGATTAATCGTGGTTTCACCGGGATTAAAAGCTGATCGTGCCATGCCACGTGCTCGAGTTGGCCAGTGTTTACCCCCCATGCCGTCCCGGCTGTGACCTGCCTCCATCGCGACCTTCTCCACTTCCGTTTTTTTAAAAAAATGAAACTTAAATTCTACTTTCCTGCAGCGTTGCATTTAAATGCCAGTTTTAGGCAACGTTGCATTTAAATTCCGCTTTTATTAAATGTTGCATTTAAATGCCACTTTTATGTCGTGTTTAAATTCCACTTTTATTAAATGTTGCATTTAAATGCCACTTTTCTGCAGCATTGCCTCCAAATTCGGCTTTTATTAAATGTTGCCTTTAAATTCTACTTTCCTGCAGCATTGCATTTAAATTCCAATTTTCTGCAGCATTGCATTTCAATTCTACTTACTGTGTTTAAATTCCTCTTTTATGTAATGTTGTATTTAAATTATTTATTAAATATTGCATTTAAATTATGCTTTTATTAAATGTTGTGTTTAAATTCTACTTTTCTGCAATGTTGCATCCAAATTCCACTTTTATTAAATGTTGCATTTAAACCCCACTTTTATGCAACGTTGCATTTAATTTCTACTTTTCTGCAGCATCGCGTCCCATTTCCACTTTTCTTAAATGTTGCGCCCAATTTCCACATACCTGTAGCGTTGCAGCCAAACCCCCTGGGATGAAGGTAGCACCCCAATAAATTACAATGAATGTCAGTCGCGCTGTCTCCTTTTTTTGCAGGCCGCTCCAGAAAAGCAGAAACTAAAGCCAGAGTCCCTGTCCCAAGAAGAATTGGGGAAAAAGCATCTGCCTACGGTAATATGGCCTTTCCCCCGCTCTGCCTTTTTGTGGGCCTCTGGAGCAAGTTTTGCGGACTAATTTTGATGCACCACGTGGACGGGAGTGAGCTTCAAATAATTTAACAACTAGTTCCCTACCTAGTTGCTGGGTGGGCATGACCAGGGTGGGTGTGGCCTAACTGGCCTCCTGCACCATGTTGGGGGTGTTTTCACCTTCCCCGGATTCCGGAGACCCTCTGGAGTCCGGAACGAGACCGATTCCGGCCTTCCAGAGCCTCCAGGAAGCACATTTTTCACCCTCTCTGAGCCTCTGCGCATGCCATGCCCTTACCTGGCATTCAAAATGGGAGGGGGGCTGGGTGGGCGAGGCCAGCCAGAGGTGGCATTTGCCGGTTTGGCAAACTGGCTATAAAATTAACCGGTTCGTCTGAACCGTTGCGAACCGGTTGCAGCCCAAGGAAAGGCAGAGAAGAGGGGAAAAAAAGTAACTTTCCTTCTAGATCTTTCAGCCGGTCTTTTCTAGTTGGCTGCCTGTATGTGATGTGGAGGCCAATTGAAGGAGGGGGAAGGGACTAGAGGTCCCATGCTTCTCAACCGTGGCCACTTGTTGTGGGAGCGCCATCACTTGAGACTTTCAAGAAGAGACTGGACTGCCATTTGTCAGAAATGGTGCAGGGTCTCCGACTTGGGCGGCGGGTTGGACTGGATGACCTACAAGGTCCCTTCCAACTCTCTTAATCTATTAAGGATGGATCTCTTTGTTTGATGGAGGTTGTGGGAGTTTCATCCCTGGAGGCTTTCAAGAAGAGACTGGACTGCCTTCTGTCAGAAATAGTGCTTGGGCAGAAGGGGGTTGGACTAGATGACCTACAAGGTCCCTTCCAGCTCTGATTATCTGTTATTTACTTTTAGATGAGCGGACTTCAACTCCCAGAATTCCCTAGCCGGCATATCACTTTCCCATTGAATTCATGCCTTCTAGAACCTATTGATTTAACCTGTGTGTTATTTTATTTTTTTCTCGCTTTGCTAAAATCGAGATGTATATATTACGTCGACCACATTCCCACCGTCTACTAAGAAAGTTACCCTACTATCATATGTGGTGGTCCTATCCAAAGTCAAAAAGTATCAGAGGAAAATTAGTAATTGGCTTGAAGAAATCCCTTAAAGTTAAAATTGAATGGAAACCAGAAATATTTCTATTGGGAATTCTTAAAACAAAAATTAGTATATATATATATATATATATATATATATTAATTATACTTCACATATTAACAGTGGCAAGGCTAGCCTTTGCCCAAAATTAGAAATGCAAAATATTCCCCCTACTAAAAAAAAAAGTTTTGGAATGCGCAGAAATGGACAGAAATGGGAACTTAAGAACAAAAATCAGAATATGACGAGATTTTGAATTGTTGGTACAATTGGCTAGAAGATAGACATGAAATTAATAAAACAGTCAAAAAAAAGACATGACGGAAACTAGTTTAACACTCTATGTAATTAGATTTGCAGTGTATAATTAGATGAAACCTGGTATTCTATGTTTAAAGAAACAACCGCGAATGAAAACTTTACACGATTCGAGAGAGGTCTGATGGAATTGAACGCTGTTTTGCTTAAGTTGCGATAAGCGGACAGTTTGATTTTACTCTTATTTGTATAAATTGGTTTTAATAAAAGTATTTTTATTTAAAAAGAAAAGAAAGTGACCCGATCCAAAAAGTAAAATAAAATGCAATACATTTGGGGAAATTTGATCTGTGCTGAATTCTGGGAAACCTTTGCTTGGCTGGGGAATTTTTGGAGTCCACAAGTCTTAAAAAAGTTG